>NC_085845.1:151991752-152061752 GCF_035594765.1 Anolis carolinensis
CAGCAGCAGCGTCCTCCCGGGTCACAGATCTTTCTCCTCCACCTCCCTCACCATCCAGGCTCTTTTCCTTGCCACCTAGGACCGTTTCCCCCGCCTCCCACCCTCTCTTGGGTTTCTGTTATGACCATCTGTGAGGAATGCTTGGTGTTTTTCATGCATGGCAGAAGGGGGTTAGACTGGATGGCCCCTGGGGTTTCTGCTATTATTATTATTATTATTATTATTATTATTATTATCATTATTGTCATTATTATTATTACTACTACTGCTACAAAGGCTGGGTGGTCATCTGTTGGGGTACTTTGATTGTACTTTTCCTGCATGGCAGAAGGAGTTTGGACTGGATGGCCCCTGGTATTTCTGCTATTATTATTATTATTATTATTATTATTATTATTATTATTATTATTATTATTATTATTTACATAAGATTAGTACACAGTAAGCAAGATCACGATGCTGGCTTTTGTACTGGATCACATGTCAGATACTTCCCAAGTGTCTAGGACTATGTGATGCAGGGGTCCCCAAACTAAGGCCCGGGGGCCGGATGCGGCCCATCGAAGCCATTTATCCGGCCCCCATGGCACAAGGGCAGAAGAGGGTTAGGCTAAATGACCTAAGGGGTCTCTTCTTCTCTTACAACCCTTATTATTAATATTAATATTAATATTGAGGCTGGGAGGACTTCTGTCAGGGGTGCTTTGCTTGTGCTTTTGGTGCACAGAGGCAGAAGGGGGTTGGACTCAATGGCCCAAGGGGTTTCTTCCAACACTCTTCATTATTATTATTATTATTATTATTATTATTATTATTATTATTATTAACATTGAGGCTGGGAGGCCATCTGTCAGGGGTGCTTTGCTTGTTCTTTTGGTGCACAAAGGCAGAAGGGGATTGGACTCAATGGCCCAAGGGTCTGTTGTTGTTTTTGTTGTTGTTGTTGTTGTTATTTTTATTATTATTATTGTTAACATTGAGGCTGAGAGACAATCTGTCAGGGGTGCTTTGCTTGTTCTTTCAGCGCACAAAGGCAGAAGGGATTGGACTCAATGGCCCAAGGGTCTATTATTATTATTATTATTATTATTATTATTATTATTATTATTATTATTATTATTAACATTGAGGCTGGGAGGCCATCTGTCAGGGGTGCTTTGCTTGTTTTTTCAGTGCACAAAGGCAGAAGGGGATTGGACTCAATGGCCCAAGGGTCTATTATTATTATTATTATTATTATTATTATTATTATTATTATTAACATTGAGGCTGGGTGGCCATCTGTCAGGGGTGCTTTGCTTGTTCTTTCGGTGCACAAAGGCAGAAGGGGATTGGACTCAATGGCCCAAGGGTCTGTTGTTGTTGTTGTTGTTATTATTATTATTATTAACATTGAGGCTGAGAGGCCATCTGTCAGGGGTGCTTTGCTTGTTCTTTCAGTGCACAAAGGCAGAAGGCGATTGGACTCAATGGCCCAAGGGTCTATTATTATTATTATTATTATTATTATTATTATTATTATTATTATTTATTGTATGACACAGCAAACAAGATAGATATGCTGGATTTCGTTTCACAAAATCACAAGTCGAACACTTCCCAAGACTGTGTGATATATTTTCAGATGATGCACACAGATCCCAGTAGGGTGGCCTTTTGCCATTATTATTATTATTATTATTATTATTATTATTATTATTATTATTATTATTATTGAGATTGAGGGTGGGAGGCCATCCGTCAGGGGTGCTTTGCTTGTTCTTTCAGTGCACAAAGGCAGAAGGGGATTGGACTCAATGGCCCAAGGGTCTATTATTATTATTATTATTATTATTATTATTATTATTATTAACATTGAGGCTGGGAGGCCATCTGTCAGGGGTGCTTTGCTTGTTCCTTTTGTGCACTAAGGCAGAAGGGGATTGGACTCAATGGCTCAAGGGGTCTCTTCCAATCCTCATTATTATTATTATTATTATTATTATTATTATTAATTATTATTGCTCGGTGGCCAACTATAGTCCGGCCCTCCAACGGTTGAAAGGATCGTGAACTGGCCCCCTGTTTAAAAAGTTTGGGGACCCTTGATGTGATGTATCTGCGAATAATATGTGCAAATCCGAGTAGGGTGACCTTTTGCAGTTGACAGATAGTGATCTTGTCAATGCCAATTGTTTTTAAGTGCTGGCCAAGGTCTTTAGGCACTGTACCCAGTATGCCGATCACCACTGGGACCACTTTTACTGGCTTGTGTCAGAGTCTTCGCAGTTAGATCTTTAAATCATCATATCGTGTAAGCTTTTCCAGTTGTTTCTCGTCAATTCTGCTGTCCATACTTACATATTTTTTCCCCACAATCGTGAGGTCAGGAGTATTGTGCTCCAACACCCTGTCAGCCTGAATTTGGAAGTCCCAGAGTAGTTTGACATGTTTATTTTCTGTAACTTTTTCAAGCTTATGATCACACAATTTCTTTGTCACAGCCAGGTGGTATTTGTGGCACAATTTCCAGTGGATCATCTGAGCATCAGTATTATGTCTGCTTGTAGTCCATCTGCGCGATCTTCTTACAGCAGCTGAGGATGGGATCCATCATTTTGTCTGCTTCCTTGCAGAGTCTATACATGGAATCTGTAATCAACTTTTCAATTCTGGTTTTGATGGCATTTGTTCTAATTGCTTGTTCTTGGGTTGCAAGAATCAGGCCCTCAGTCTCTTTTTTCAAAGCGCCATTTGTGAGCCACATCCATGTTTTTTCCTTGTCAATATAGCTCTCAGTTTTCCCCAGGAACTGTCCATGGAGAGCCTTCTTTTGCCAGTTTTCCAACTATTTTTATTATTTTGCCTATTATTATTATTATTATTATTATTATTATTATTATTATTATTATTATTATTACAGAGGCAGGGTGGCCATCTGTTGGAGGTGCTTTGATTGTGCTTTTCCTGCATGGCAGAATGGGGTTGGACTGGGTGGCCTCTGGGGTTTCTGCTATTATTATTATTATTATTATTCCTACTACTACTATTACTACTACTACTACTACTAAGTCTGGGTGGCCATCTGTTGGGCATGCTTTGATTGTGCTTTTCCTGCATGGCAAAAGGGGGTTAGACTGGATGGCCCCTGGGGTCTTCCACTGAAATACTGTTAAGTTTATGTTGGTCAAAATTGTTCTTCATTTTAAATATTATATTGTTCTCTTTTTCTTTTTGTACTGTATGAATTAGTTCACACAAACACTCTCCATCCATCTGCCACTGGCCCAGCCCATACCTGAGTTATATATATACAAACACACACACACACACACACACACACATTACTATATATATAATATATTATATAATATAATATCTAAACATATCTTGGGGCTCCACGAAAAATTTTGCTTCAAAAAGGGCGCCGTGGCTGAAATATTTTGAGAACCCCTTCTTTAGAACCAACTGAAGTTTCTGAGCACTTTTCAAGGGCAGTCCCATATAAAGGATATAACCTCTTCTATACATTTCCTAACATGGGTCACTCAAGTTGTCTCAGTTCCATAACAAGGCCCCAACCCAAATTGAAATAGAACTAGATAATCTGTCTCATCCAAGAAGCCCTGGAGTTGCAAAGCCACCACATGCTCCAGTACTTTGCCCAAAAATGAACTCTTGAGAGAGACTGTCCAGTATAGTAGTATGAAGTAGGACTGGAATATCAAGTGGGACATGAAGCTAGGATGAGCCCTAAAAATGAGCAGGAAAGCAAAAATAACTTTGGCCAAAGGAACTACCTAGCCTAGGACTGCTTTACACCAACGGTAGGTGACTTTTTTTTTCAAAAGTGGCTTTACAATGTCCTCCTTCAGGTAAGTTGGGACCCTGCCTTGTCTGTTTAATAAGCTAGAAAGAACTAGGCTCTAATACACAAGTGGTGGCTCTTGCCTCTCCAAGGATCCTGTTCACATCCTGGAGCTGCACAAATTGCACAATGCATGTTGAATCCAAGTTACTCCTAGAGAAGCGGTTATGGAAAGCTGTGATGGAAAACACTGAGCTAGACATTATGGTCTGACATGTTATAAGGTTATGTTCAGACACTGGTTCAATATGCGAGAAGCTAGTAGCCTCATTTTTACCTGTCTCAAAACTGATGATTCATTGACCACATTGTTTTTACACACAAAGTGTATATGTAGGAATTCTGTGCTTCATTCAATGTCTTTCGATTTTTACCATAAAACATGTATCACACTGTGGCAAAACGCCATTTAATGACCTACTTATTCAGCTGTTGGGACAAATTCAGTTGTTCTGACATTTTTGCATTTCCTGCAATGTAGCATCTGCTAGGCAATGACTTTTCAAAAGTGATTGGGGCATCAGCCCTATGCTTCTGCTTATTTTAGAGGTAGACCTATCGAGTTCATTGCCTTCTAGATATATGTAAAATTGCTTGGTTAGCAAAACTACTTAAGCACCACAGACCAAAAAGAAACGAAAGCTTCAACTTGCCTAGTTCACAGAAATCAAATGTAACTATACAGCTTTAAATATATCACGTAAATTGGGGGAGAATTTCCTTATTTTCTTGACTGAACATCAACATTTAAGAGACTGAACACAAAATACCCAGCCAGTTTTTAAGCATGGATTTTAAACTTGTCATTTGTTTAATCTCTAGTATGTGTATTTTAATATGTATTTTATAGAAATACATTTTAATATTTATCTTTTATAGAAATACATTTTAATATGTGTATTCTCAGTATTTTTACAATGTGTATGGGTTTTAATTATTCTGTAACCCACCTCGAGCCACGAGGAGAGGTAAGAAATAAAATTATTATTATTACTATTATTATTATTATTATACACCAAATTAGAATAAATTATCCTATGGAGATTGGCTGAAGTGGTCAAAATGTAAGTAGATCAATAGGTACAGCTTTGGTAGGGAGATAAAAGATGCCCTGAAAAACATGCCAGCAAAAATCTGACCAGGAAAGGTGTACATGGATAACAGGTTCCTCGGTGTGGAAAATGAAGCAACAGCACCTCCCCATTGCCGAGCTGAGCACAGCCAAATGTCAGAGATGAAAAGAAGGAAGCCTTACCTCTGTTTATATACTGCCTGTCCTTGTCAATTGTATAACGGCATTTAATGTGTGCCATATATGTACCTGTAATCTGCTCTGAGTCCCCTCGGGGAGATAGAGCGGAATATTAATAAAGTATATTATTATTATTATTATTATTATTATTATTATTATTATTATTATTATTATTCAGTATGTTACATTGGGTTGATTTGAGTTTTTGGGCTGTATGGCCATGTTCCATGACAAAATGGGAACTGGGTTGCTTTAAAATGAAAAATGTTCATATGCGCTGGACAGAATTATGGCCAATTTTTCAGGTCAAGATATATACACTTAGAGAAAGAAGGAGAAAATAACATTTATTTCCAGTTTCAGCAGATATTCAGAATGGCTCAGAAATATTCTGTTTTTTAACCGATTTTAGTTTCTGAACTAAAATTAAAGAATTGGTCTTTGCAATTGGTCTACGGCCCATCACCCAAGGAATGCTTTCATTCGAGGGCAATTTCATCCTAGATTTTACATGATTCCTCCACCGCAAATATCACCTACGGTCTCTCCCTTAACCTTTCCCTACTCTTTTCAACTCTGTCTGCATAATAGAACAGAACTGAGTGGCAACTAAACATACTGTAGGGATTAGGAGGATTGACTCCATGTCATGGAAGTTGTAGTTCACCCTGCATCAAGACACAGCACTGTGACCCCCAATGACAATGGACCCGGACCACAGAACTCCCATGACCAAAGAAAAATACTGGAGAGGTTTGGGGGGAATTCACTTTGATTTATAGCCATTGTAGTCATTAGAATGTATAGTTCACCTGCAATCATAGAGCACCCTGAACCCCACAAACAATGGCCCTGGACATAACTTAGCACATAACCAACAAAAAATACAGGAGGGCTTTGGGGAAAATTCACCTTCATTTATAGGAATTATAGTTCACCTACATCCAGAGAGCACTGTGAACGCTAATAACAATGGATCTGCACCAAATTTGGCACGCAATACCCAATATGTCCAAATTTGAATACTGGTGAATTTGGGGTGGAATTGGCCTTGACATTTGTTAGTTGTAGATACTAGGATTTATAGTTCACCTGCAATCAAAGAGCACTCCGAACCCCACCAATAATGAACCTAGACCTAACTTGGCATACAGAACCCCCATGACCAACTGAACGTACCCGAGGGATTTGATGGGACTGACCCACCATGATGGGAGTTGTAATTCATCCTGCAGACAGAGAGCATATTGAACCCCACCAATGATGCATCTAGAACAAATTTGCCCAACATGACAAACTTTAAGTATTGATGAAGTTTCAGGGAGCTAATCTGGCATGATGTGAGTTGTAGTACATCACAACCTTATGTATTTTTTTAAATAAAAAAATGACTTCTAATAATCCAAGCAACGGCAGATACCCAAGCTAGTCTCTAATAGAAGTAGTAACCTGCACCTCTTGGATTAATTTAAAGACTACAATTTCATCTGTACAGTCAGATTTGAACCTTATAGTACAGTTCATGGCAATTTAAGTGTATAAAAATATGCCTTCAAATTGTAATACACATTGGGAGAAAGCAGATTCACGTATGTATTGAAATGTAGGGAAGAATGTAACTATTTATTGTATACCAAAATACAACTCATTTTTTTTATTGAAACACAAATACAAAACTAAATTTTATACATCTCTTTTTTAAAACAATTAATAAAAATTCCATCACTCCATACAAACTGCACTTACTTAATGAAATGCTGTGGATAATCAGTGGGGGGAAATAATAAGTTCCTAGACATCCCTCATGCAAAAATGCAAACACATTTGAACATTAAGATGTCACCAGTCCTTTCAATTTCCGTAGTCTTAAAAAGGAATTTGTGTGTGATGATGGTAGTAATACTTATGTATAAGATTTAAAACAAACCTTATCAATAGTGATATTTTTATGAACCCTAATAGTGATCATATGCACAAAACACAACAATTATATTGAGACAGAAACAGAAAGCTTTAAAAAGAGCAAATTAGATTGCCAAGAGTTTATCATTCTGTGAAATAAGAAGGAAGATTAAACATATGGTTCAGAGGCTTCACGTCCAAAATTCTTTAGATATCCGGGACAGTCGTTTGATGGAATGAGATTTAACTTGGATATCGTAATACTAATAGATGAAGAGGACTGGGCAACCCAAAAGATAGCATGGTATTTTCATAATGAAAACTCAAAACACCTCAAAGAGAGATCCATGGGATCTGCATCAACACTATTGTTATCAGAAGCTGAACAACCAAACTGTAGTCAAACAAAATGAGGTCCGTCCATGAAGTGCCAGTGAATAAATCACTTGGTAGACCTGAGGAAGTGCCAAGGTTGTACTGGGCCAGAAGAAAACACTCATTTTTCCAACATAAGGAATGCAGAAGGCTCCAGTGAAAATCCTGAGTGGAGCAGATCAGTAATTACTAAGAGGATAGCATAGAGTGACATTGCAGGATGGTTAAGATAGCTCTCTTACTTGGCTGTGATGTTGAATCTTGCATGTTGAATATGGAATGAAAAATTGTTATAGGTAAAAATATTTTTTAAATGGCTTTTTGCAACTTTTTGAGGTAGAGTTCAGTTTCAAGAACTATTGGTATGGGCACTATCACAGTTTGTCCAATGTAAAGGGACTCCTATATGACTAACTTTTTATAATCAAATTCCTTTGCAAAATTGAGAATCATTTTCAAAATTTGTATTAAAATAAGCACAGGTTGAGCATACCTTATCCAAAAATCCAAAATGTTCCAAAATCCAAAATTGTCCATATGGATGGCCATTCATGGCATCTTTTTTTTTTTAATGGCTCTATATATACAAACTTTGTTTCATGAAAAAAATATTGAAATATTGTGTATAAAGTGTATATGAAACAAATGAAATCTTGTATTTAGACATGGGTCCCATCTCCACAATACCTCATTATGTATATAATATTTTAAAATACAAGAAATACAATAAAACAAATCCAAAACACTTCTGGTCCCAAGCATTTCAGCTAAAGTATCCTCAACCTGTATAAAATACTTGACAAAGACAGCAGTACAGTGTCACATTTTGCCCCAGAAGTTCTCTTTCCTCCTCTGAGCTCGTTCTAGAACCTGAGATGCAAGAGAACTAGACGCAGCGGATCGAGCAGACAGCTGAGACAAACGGTCATCGTCATCTGTAAAGGTAACAAATAACAACTCCATGAGCTGCAATATTAGTAATACAAAATATAAATAAAAGATGCTTTGAGTTGCAGCGATGTGTAATATTTTCTACACTGGAAATTTAGTTGAGACAAAACAAGGATGCTGAAGTTAGAATTTAAAGAACATTTTCAAGGGATTCACTATATTTGTGAGGTATGTTTCCAGTCACTTTCTGGGCTGTATGTCACAATGTAATTTAATAACAACTTATTAGCACAGAAATTGAAAACTGGTAAGAATTTTTCTTCTAGAAAGAGCATAACAAGCATAATTAACATTTCTTCTCCCAAGGTATGATTTAGATTAGGAAACCTAAAAGTGTTTCAAGGAACATCTTACTTCTATGCTCTTTGATGCACCCAGCTTGCATGTAGTATATAATTGTAACAGATACAAACATAAAAACATACATAAGAAGAGATGGACCTACAGGGAATTCTGAATGGCGAAAACTGCTGGCACATGGAGTACAGCTAACTACAGCAGAGAGTCATATTTCAGTAAATGCTTAAAAGAATATACAGTGGATTTGGAGTAAAAATGACAAGCTTGCAGGGGGCAGATACGCACCCAGAGAGAGGCCAAGGCTCACCACTGAAATCTCAAACAGGAAATGAATGTATTTAAAACTGGCATCATTAGGTGAAAACTTAGCTTTTTCTCCCTCGTTGCCCGCAATGTTTTCCATACTATAGTAATACAGTAATCGTGTATTTAATATCTTGCTTTTCTCCCAATGTGCAACCCAAAGTGACTCAAAAAATGAGTTATCACAAATTACAGTTAAAACAATGGATACAATGTTTTTTTCAAAAAAAGAAACCATCAATAGTTATGATATGATAAAATAACAATGACTGATCTCTGGTCTCAAGAAGTAGAACGAAGCTAAAGAAATGGGAATTTCAAATAATTTCTGCAACCATGTATAATTGTTTTACTAAGAAATTTGCACTGCCCACACACTATACGGCAGGCATGGACAAACTTCCAGCCTCCAGGTGTTTTGGACTGCTAGGAATTGTGGAAGTTGAAGTCCAAAACACCTGGAGGGTGGAAGTTTGCCCATGCCTGCTATAGAGCCCGATTTGTTTCAGAAGTTTGCTACACAGTCACTATTTTGTACACACTTGTACTGACTTGGAAAACATTGCTCAACTTTCCCATTCTCAGTCCATGCTATAATAGTCCTGGGAGCCTAATTAATGAATTTAATTGCAATGTTTGAATGTAATTCACATTAATTTCACACTATTTAAATGCACAAATTTTGATCAAATCTGAGGAGCAGATTAATCAAGCCCAAGGCTCTCTGATGTGTTTACATAACAAAAGATCCATGGTTTAGAACAGGAATTACTCTACTGGTGCCTCTAGAAACTACTGAGAGCTGCACAAATGGTCAGGGTCAGGAAAGAATGAGACCATGGTATTGATGCCTTCAGGGATCACTGAGCTGATATTAAGGTTTCTTTCTCCCACAGAATGCACTCACAATGATTTGCCCATAGGGATCATTGAACCTCCTTCTACCATAGGAATTCTCAGTCAGCTCCCCATCCCACATCCCCAAGCATTCAGCTCCCAGAAATCCTAACAGCTGGTAAACTGGCTGGGATTTCTGGGAGTTGTAGGCCAAAACACCTGGCGACCCATAGGTTAAGAACCATTAATGGTTGCCTTCTGGGATTTGTGGAAAGAATAAGTCAAAAGCCTTTCTTATTTATTATTTTTATTTATTTGCAATATTTACATACCATCCTTCTCAACCCCGAAGGGGACTCAGGGCAGTTCACTACTTAACTAGCAATTTTGCCTGCATTGGGGTTGGAGTTGCATTTGGTTAAAGTTCCAATCATGAATTCTGCAGCATTTCTGATCAAGATCCCAATTTCACTATTGCTAATAATGATACCAGTACAGTGACCTCATCCATACTTCCCAACTGGTGACGGATCAGCTGGAGAAAGTGGGGAGGGGGCACCTCAGGTCACATCCAGAATGGCTGAGGGCTGTGTGTAATCTACAGACAACAGATTGGCCCTCTGTAGTGTAGCTTTATACTCAAACACAGCTAAAGGAAAGAAACACCAAATCTAAGCTTTAATAATCTATGATTTTCCACTTTCAGTCTCTCATGATAACATATAGGGCTAATGCGTAGACCCTGACTTCCTTGTTCTTTCTAAACCTATGGCATTAAGGAACTCTGGATTTTTCTTCTTCTTTATTATATCATTTTGCTACTTCCATCCCTCCGCGCCAAACAATCTGTTCACATTCTGTTTTCTCATATACAGTATTATATTGAATATAACCTTGTAAACATAACCAGTCAAATGGAGTAGAATAATAAGGTATAAAACCAACAAATTGTGGGTTTGAAGTTCATAGAATTGGACCTGTGTCTGTTTCTTCGTTTGCAGAGTTTGTGTGTGTGTGTGTCTATGTAGGAGTGCGTTTTGTCGGTGTGTTTGTTTCTTATTCCACCTGAACATTAGGAAGAAGTTCCTGACCATAAGAGCTGTTCAGCAGTGGAACTCTCTGCCTCAGAGTGTAGTGAGGGCACCTTCCTTGAAGGCTTTAAAACGAAGGCTGGATGGCCATCTGTCAGGGATCCTTTGATTATGCTTTTCCTGCATGGTTGGGGGTTATACTGGATGGCCTTTATAGTCTCTTCCAACTCTAGGATTCAATTATTCTAAATGCAGACATCTGTCAAATATTTGCAGGATATTATAAATGCAATCCTTTGGTTTTAACTATACCAAATACATAAAGGAAGTATTCTCCAAATATTAGCATCTTGTACAATATGTCTTTGTTGGCATGAATAGATATGATGTATTCATTTTTACAACTGTTTTTGAATATCCCACTGACAGAAACTGAAATATGAAACATTATTACTATTCAAATTGCATCTGAATTTTACTAAGCAAATCATTTGTCTAAAACTGGAAAAGATGGGAAAATACCTTCATTGTGATAGTTTCTTTCCTGAAGTGGCAACTGCAACCAGCTCCTTCGGGAACTTGCAACATTTCCTAAAAGAAACAACATAGACAAGAGGTGTTTAAGTAATCCACAAAAACAATATAGACTTTTAACTTAAAATTCACAGAGGACTGTGATCATTGATCCTAACTGGAATATACCCTTTGAATCAGTAGGAACTCTGCAAAAGTTTTACTGATTAAACAATTGTCTTCTAGTTGACACTCACATCTCAATTAAGGGCAGAATTAGCCAACATACTAATTTACAGCAATTCTCAAGAAAGCAGTCTCCTTAGATCATGGGTGTCAAATTCATTTTCATCGAGGGCCACATCAATCTTATGGTTGCCTTCAAAGGACCATTGATTCCATGAACAGAGAATCCATGGATACAGAGGGCCAATTTTTTTATTTACATTGTGGTTGGTGCTCTTTAGTTTTTACCAGTTTGAGTCCCAGTTGTTATTGAAGGACAACTCCCATCAGTTTGGATTATCCGCCATGCAGACTGGGGATAATGAGAATTGCAACCCAACAGCACCTGTGGCTCTGAGGCTGGGGAAAGGTCAAAGGACATTGTAATCAGACATCCTATCCACAAGCCTTGCATCCAAATTCAAACCCCACTCTCCTGACTAAACAGAACAAACTGCAGCCTTCCAGATGTTACTGTATCACAACTCGGGTCTAGTCATGATGGTTAATGATTAATACAGTTGTAGTCCAGCATCTGGAGGGTCACACAGAATGGCATGGAGGGCCGGATTCAGCCCATGGATCTTGCATTTGACAAATGTGCCCAAGATTAATCTAAGAAAGGCAAGGGTTTTTATCTTTTGGGGGGGGAGGTTGGCTAATGTTGACCCACATTGTGAAATAAAAGAGATATTAATGAGTTGTCAAAGGCTTTCACGGATGGAATCACTGGGTTGCTGTGAGTTTTCCAGGCTGTATGGCCATGTTCCAGAAGCATTCTCTCCTGACGCTTCACCCACAACCTCTGAGAATGCCTGCCATAGATGTGGGCAAAACATCAGGAGAGAATGCTTCTGGAACATGGTCATACAACCCGGAAAACTCACAGCAACCCAAAGAGATATTATATTGTCTTTTCATAGTACTGACAGAAACAGTTGTTACCCAGATGAGACAAAGGTGATTTTGAACATGTATACATTTTTTTAAAAAAATATGAAGGTGGTATAGAGCAAACCAACCATTATGTTGAAATTCTGGGTCCCTGAGAGTTCCTTGAATGCGGCGTGATGGGCTCCAATACGACAAAGGGTCTCTAGCTGATTTGACACCAGGGACAACAGGCGACTGCTCAGGACACAACAAAGTTGAAGAGACTCTTGCACTAGAAACCTTTTGCTTAGGCCACGGGTATTTCCCCAAAGGCAAAGAATCCACAGTTTTCAGCCCAGCAGCAGGGAAATGACTTGGTGTTACAGCTTCACTTCCATCCTGGGAATGTCAAGAGGAAAAGGAGATGCCAGTCTGTACAGTATGATTCTAAGTAGTGCAAGTGTTATTGAATACTCTGTCCCCCACCCCCACCCCAAAACACTCTATAGGTCCTTTTCAGAGAACAGAATGAGAATATCACATTACAATGATGGCTTCCACACATGACTACCTCCAAACTAGCTCTGCAAATGTAACAAGGGAAACAATTAATCGTATCACTGGCCAACACGCATTTTGGTGCCTCAAATATTAGACCAATTTCTGGGTAAATCTGACCTGCTGATTCCAAAAATAGCACCTGTTTTCCCCTATCACCTCCACTTTTGAGATACATCCCATATACCACACTCCACTCTGCTTGCCCATAGAAAGTCATGATAAGCATATTGAAGAAACTAGAGCTGATGTGGTCTATCCAGTGCTTTTTTTTTTTGAAACATTACCCCAAACAACCCCAAAGAACAGGCATAAAAACCAAGACACAAAAAAATATTTTGTTGGGCTGGCTATTTGTTTTTCTTTCCTCTTGACTTGGGGCTCATACCGGATACTCTATCTAACACACAATACTATCAATCTACTCTGAAGCAACTCGTGGCAATTGGTTTCTCGATGACAGACTCCACAAACCCTGCAAGTGATTTTGTATGATGCAAGACAAAAACATGTATGTTCCCTTTGAACTGTATGTGTATACTGGGCAGCCTGCTGCGTTACGCTGTCCCATTCCTCAAATAATGTACAGTAGAATCTCGCTTATCCAACATAAACGGGCCAGCAGAACATTGGATAAGTGAAAATGTTGGGTAATAAGGAGGGATTAAGGAAAAACCCATTAAATATCAAATTACATTATGATTTTACAAATTAAGCACCAAAACATCATGTTTTGGAACAAATCGACAGAAAAAGCATTTCAATATATGGTAATGTTATGTAGTAATTACTGTATTTACAAATTTAGCACAAAAACATGGCAATGTATTGAAAACATTGGCTACAAAAACACTGACTACTAAAAGGCAGACTGCGTTGGATAATACAGAATGTTGGATAAGCGAAAGTTGGATAAGCGAAACTCTACTGTATATGTCAATCTAATAATGTGTTAGACATGATTAGTTTAGAAATTATATTGAAATGTAGAATAAAATGCTTAGGTGCACAATGCTATTAATGTCCTTTTCCAGGACACTCCATTCTATTCTTCATCAACATCTGCAGTAAATATCAATTTTACATCAAAAGTATCCCATTTTTCTGTACACAACTGGGTTTTGAAGACTCTAATTCCAAGTTTACTAACTATGCTCAGTAATTAATGGGTGTCCCCTCCCAACCACATTTGCACTTTATTATTTTTTCTTTATATTTTGTATATTTCTATAAACAATTGCATGGCAATATATCCAATGCAGATATAAGAATGCAGATTTCTTATTCACATGCATACAATTTCTTTACCATTCCACTATATGTTACACCAAACTTTATAGTACAAGATTTAGAAAACTGTTATAGACATTATAGACATCCATGATTTCTCAAGAACTACTACTGTGTCATTTCCTATTTGATAAAATTATAACTTCTTCCAGGACCATAATTTTCTAATGTTATGTCTCACCTGTACATAACATTAGAAAATTAGCTGATTTCACGCTGTAAATGTAAAAATGCAGAAGTTTAAAATAATTTGAATTTTAAAAATGCATTTGAAGTTCTCTGCACCATGTTCTCTCTTACCATGTTAGATTTTCTTTTTATATCTTCCCTTGAAATCTGACTATTTGCCAAGATCTTCTCTGGAGATCCTTTTCTCATTTGCATAGTAGATGAAGACCTCACTTTTGAAGGAGATACTAAAATTGCACCTCCTAAATGAGAGTATAACACATAATCTGTTTAGGCTAAATTTCCAAGTCATAATCATTATGGGTTTTTTAGATTTATTTTGAAATCATACAATTTTACCAGTAGCTGGTGTTGTCAGGTCAAGATGCGTTCTTTGGGCTCCACCATGTGCTTTTAGCTCTAGAGTAGTAAGTCTTCCTCTACAGGAGCCTGAAGAGCAGTCTGCCCTATTAGCACTTGGAGAATTTACATTTTCCCTGAAAATTATGACATAACATACAAAAATATACACTGTTTAAAAGGTACCTTATAATGAACCATAATTACCAATTATTAATAATCTTGACAATTTAACTACACCTCCACAATATATTAGCCACTGCCCCACAATAAGTATCTCTTTTGGAACACAAACAAGACAACAAAGTAAAATGAACATCACAAAATATTTCTGAAAATGTTATCAAGCAACATTGAGTTCTGTGATGTTTTTTGTTTCCAAAACTGTTGTGCGGGGACTATTTTGGAATTTTAATAGAACATTAACAGACAGAATCAGTTTTCATATTCAAACTAAATTATTAAAACCATCATTCAGCAATTTTTATGGATCCTACAAACTTGAAAATAGCTTTCTCCCCTTCACCATTATGACATAGGGCCAATTGTATATGTTTGTAAAGTTAAAGTTCAGCCTCCAGTAATATTGGTTATCTTCCAAATCTCCTATTCTCGTTTTATTCAAAATATTTCCTATCTTAGTATCATGATTCATTTGTGTGTGACATTTAGCATATGGAATCAAAGCTAGTGCCAACTCCTCCTCCCCAGGCAACACATTTTGCAACACAATATTAAATATGTTTTGAAGCATTTCACCAGGCACACCTCAAAGCCCTATCTCCTTATTTTCATAGTTCAAAAATTACTACCATTTTCAGATGTTTTCTTACAGAGATCTTACATGGTTTTTAGCATAGCTAATAGTGTACAATCAAATTTTCAGAAAAGCCAAACATACATTTATTTCCGTAATGATAAACAACAGGAAGGTTATTCATTCTTTATTTGAATGCTTTTTAATACTGCAGGCTAAGCTAAGCTTAGAATGGAAACACTGAACCAGCAGAACTCACATAAAACCGACGTATGCATTGATTTTGATGCGTTTCCTTTAACTGACAAAAAAGCTGGATTTATGCCCATATTCATTGAAATGCCATACAGTACTGATTCTGGTGAAGTGTCAAAACACAGCATAGCCTTACATTGGTGTTAAGCAATGCGATGTTTTATGACATTTTTTTAAAATGCAACTCTCATAACTACTTAATCCTTCACTGAATGTGATAGGACCAGCAGTAGAAAACATTCAGAGAGGTGTGGACTGCCTATTCCTACACTTCATTTTAAATTAACATTCTGTTCATAGTTCAATACATGTATTCGTATTGTATTATAATCCTTGCACTATGCATTTTAAATATGTTTTGCGATGGTGTGCTTTAATGTACAGTATTTTATTTATGGTGATGTGTTCTAACTGTGTTGTGCCCTACTTTGAGCCATAGGGAGAGGTGGGTAACAAATAAAATTATTATTATTATTATTATTATTATTATTATTATTATTATTATTATTATGAACAAGCATTATGCCCATGCATTACACCTCCCCACACCAACCACTGGCATGCTTTGTTTGACTAGCAACAGACAGCCACTTGTTCATGACTGCATCCAGATCAAGAGCTGTAGTTTACATATGCCTGAAGAATCGGGGTTGGAAACTAGAGGCAACTGGCAGTTTCTGAATGAATAGCTCTGTCTGAAATTTCTCTTGCGGCTAATTAGTAATATACAGTTCTACCTTTATGTGACGTTTTAGGCTTCAGCTTCACTCGTGCCAATTGATTATATTTCTCCATTACGCAGTGGAACCCGCATTGTCCTACTTAATAGAAACAGCACATAATATCTGTAACTTTATAGCTGTGTGGGTTAGAAAAGAAAAAGACTTTTTAAATATTTACCCCTGGTGATCATTTCCGGTTGAGTTTTTATCTGGTTCTTTAATGTCTTCCGATTCCTGCTTGTTTTCTTTTTCTTCGTCGTTTCCTCCTCCTCCTAACACTGGTGTCTGGTGTTCCAGTTGTTCACCATTGTCTGGTTCGCCCCAAACCAGACGGCGCTTGACTGGAAGAGTGGCCGCATCTGACATGCCTAATTTCCCAGTGCTATTCTCCTGGAACTCTGCAGACAATTCCGGTTGTGGCATGAATTTCGGACCTGGAGAGAGCTTTTCCTCAGGAACCCTTCATAAAGAGAAAGCCAAAAACGCTGCATTAAGGCCCATTATCTTAATATATCCAGAAAAATAGTGTCCAACTCTGTCAATGCTCAGTAGAACAGAGATCAGAAGAAAACTGCAAAATGGTTTTTAAAATGTCAGGAAATCCACTGGGCAAGTCTCAGAGGACATCTTTTGATGCATCTATCAAAACAATCTGTGGATTCTATCCTCTATGTCAGTGGTTCTCAACCTGTGGGTCCCCAGACGTTTAGGCCTAAAACTCCCAGAAATCCCAGCCAGTTTACCAGCTGTTAGGATTTCTGGGAGTTGAAGGCCAAAACATCTGGGTTGAGAACCACTGCTTACTATTTCGCTTCTTCTTTAACTGTGGTTTCCAACCCCAAATTTTGTCCCCTTAGGTCAATGTTGGGGTCACAAAAATTGGCAAAAGCTTTCTGAACGCTACCCTTTTACACAAATTTGTTAGTTTACAATGAAGTTTGCAGAAAATGTTTCAGCCCAAGTTCATAAAAAAAGAAATCAGTCTGGTTAGCCTTGCAAATGCTAATTTATTATTAAAAATTTCCCAGGCAAAAAGAAGCCGCAAGTGGGAAAAAAGACTAAGAAGCTCTGCTCTATGTAGCCACTAGAAACTTCCATCCAGTCCAGAGAACTGCAAGAAAAAACTGCATGCTACCTAAACCTACAGGAAGAAACAATGCTAAGCATACAGGCCTGGATATTTGAAGATCTGTATATTCCACTGCTGGATGTATCTTTCACTCTATAATTTTTTTCTTGGAACATTAACAGTACAGCTGCTTGCAAAAACACATTTCATGCTCAACGTTCAATTGGCAGGGTACAAATAAAGATCATTATTATAATTGCTACCAAGAGCTGAGCATTCAATTCTACTGAATCACTACAAGCACAATTCTAGGTTCCACTGAAACGAAACATTCCTAGCTCTAAATAGATTTGTATTACCATATATTGCACTTTCAAGGACTTCATTTTGCAAGTAAACCCATCAAATTTTATTTCTGTTATTGATATTGCCCATAGCAATTCTGAATTGACAGAAATCAAAAAGTTAACCAAAATGGGCTCTCATACTATGCTGATCCATTTGGTACACGAATGCTATGCAAGTAGGAAGAAAAGAGGATTTTATGCCAAAGCTGATTTTTGTAACATAATTGAAAGAACAGCCTTAGCTAACCTTACAGGGAAGATTTGTGGCCTTAATTGTAAAGCAAGAGGAACTAGAACAGTGTTTCACTTCTAGAACTATCACATTACACCCTTGTTCCTTCCATTAGAGGAGTGCAATTCAGCCAAAAGGCATGCTGTTTCAGGATCCATTGTCGGCTGACCCCTCATTCTGTTTACTAGGAAGTTACTCAAATGGGGAGGAGTGTTGCCATTTTCATTCGGCAAAGGTTCGGCCCATTGGCTACAATGGGAAACTTTAAAGGCTCAGCCATTTTAAGGCCTATCTGCATAACACCTACCTCGGTTTTAGACTCCATTTACAACTGTAGGCCTGCCAAGTTTCAAAACAATTAAACAATCTACTGATTTTTTAGAATTATTACAAGTTTAAATCATAACATTTGTAAAAATAAGACAAACCGCAAGAGAGGGTTCTGGGAATTGTAGTCGCTGGTTGTGTTGATTCTCAGCCATGGACACAACCAGGTTTTTTATTGTCTGAGAAACAGAGAGACAGAAAAAACTTCAACTCCCATCATGCTCAGGGACTTTTCAATGCTTGCCCTATGCAAGTACTGCTGGGAAAGCAAGTTCCCTCTAGAGGAGGAGCCTAGGAAACTTTCCAAAAGGACACTCGTTTTGCCGAGCTTTGCGGCTCCCTCCTCCCCATTCTGTTTTCGGATATTATATAAAATGGACCACTAAATATTACAAATCATTTTCATTCAAACTGATTCAGGCCCAAGCCTACCTTCCACACAGAAGCCCTTACCCTGCAAGATCTAGAGCTCTGACATTGTTGCTAATGACATCTTCCACACTGGAATTGGAGGACAGATCCCAAAGCTTGTTGTTCTCTGATAAAATCTGATTCAAGTGATCTCTGGAGAAATGAGTTCCTCGCACTCTTTGCCTGTATGCCTCTGCTTTTTCTCGAAGTTCTTTCACCTGGGTATGAAAGTTTCACAAGGTTTTCACAGAGTTTGAATCCCTTTTCATCAATAATATTTACACAATATTAGTCAGCAGCCACAATTAAAAGTGCAGAGCAGTGTGTCACAATGAATGCATGACCAATCACAGCACTAATACTATGAATGCACAGGAAAATCAAGTACAAATAACAGTTTTTTACTATTTTTTTAAAGCAAGCATGCATTTTGAACACTGAAGACAAAGCACAGCTGCAAATGAATTATTCAGCGAGCACAAAAAAGACAGTGGCTATGCATCTGCTTAGCACTACATTGCATTTCTTTTTGAAGGCTCATAAATTCTGTAATTGCTCCAAGTAGGAAGAATTGAGATGTGACCAACCTCCATATACCACATGGTATTTAGAGTGTTTTGAGACTCCTAAGGAGAGGATACAGAAATAAACAATATTTACTTTTTTATTAATAATGTTACTAAATTTGATTAAACCAGAGCATAAAAAAATCAAATTCGTTCCACTGGAATTCTGGTGTTATCCTATCTCCTAGAGATCACACTACAAAAACGTAATTTATTCTCCTTTAGACTTTTTCTAAGTCTCCTTAATCAACAGTCTTACTTCAATACACAGGGACATTTGCAGAATTATGTTGTTCCATACACATTTTGTATTCAGCAGGCAAAAATTAAACTACCAATTTTCAGTGTTTATAGAATAATGATAAGGCTCATAGGTCTAGCCTCTTTACTACTGAAAGCTATGTACTATTGTTAGTAAACAATTTAAAATTATTTGCAAATTAAATTATTAAAAAGCACATTTTCCTCATAATCCGTATGGAGAGACATGATAGATTTTACTTATAGCTAATACCATATTTTGTTATTATAAACTATTTCACAACACTTAATAATAATAATAATAATAATAATAATAATAATAATAATAATAATAATAAAACTTTATTTATACCCCGCCACCATCTCCCCAACGGGGACTCGGGGCGGCTTACATGGGGCCATGCCCAGAGCAAACAATATAACAAGTATAAATATAACATAACATAGAGCAATTAACAATACAATAAGTAATAATATACAATATACACTACAACGCAAATCAAAGAAACAGTAAAAACAGGGCCGGCCGCATGAATACAAAGATAAAAACTCGGGTGAGAAAGATAAAGGGAATGGAGACCACGGGGAGCAGGGACAAACTACACCTCTGTTTAAGGAGCTCCACTGGCTGCCGTTTGTTTTCCGGGCCCAATTCAAGGTGCAGGTTATCACCTACAAAGCCCTAAACGGTTTGGGACCCACCTACCTTAGAGGCCGCATCTCCTCCTATGAACCTGCGATCTCTTCGCTCTTCGGGGGAGGCCCTCCTCTCGCTCCCACCACCTTCGCAGTTGCGGCTGGTGGGGACGAGAGAGAGGGCCTTCTCTGCTGTGGCCCCCCGCCTCTGGAACTCACTCCCGAAGGAGATTAGACAGGCCCCCACCCTCCTTGCCTTTCGAAAAAGCCTTAAAACCTGGCTTTTCCAGAGGGCCTTCGACGACTAATTTTTGGGGGTTGATTTGTCTGCCCATTTAATTTAATTAGAGAGTGTTCTGCCATGATTATTGATACCTTGCTGAGTACTTCTGCCACGAAGCTACAGAAGCCCTCTATTTCGGCCTAGAACTGTTTTATCTCCTTGTTTTTAACATGTGATGTATGTATTGATTGTATGACTGCTTTTCATGTTTGATTTTACAATGTGTAATTTGTCACTGTTTTTATTATTGTTGTGAGCCGCCCCGAGTCCCCTCGGGGAGATGGGGCGGGATATAAGAATAAATGTATTATTATTATTATTATTATTATTATTATTATTATTATACGAAAGTGGAACCGTCTAGAGGAAAGATGTTGGAGAGGAGCAAGAAAAGGAATAAATAACAGTTACTCTCCAAAAGCGCAGCGGAAGAGCCATGTTTTTAAATCTTTTTAAAAAGCTAATAGAGTGGGAGCTTGCCTAATCTCAGTGGGCAGTGAATTCCATAGTCGAGGGGCCACAGCAGAAAAGGCCCTCTCCCTAGTACCCACAAGGCGGGCCTGGGATATAGGCAGTGGCGTAAGGAGGGCCTCCCCAGATGATCGGAGAGATCGGGCAGGTTTATAGTGGGAGATACGGTCACGAAGGTAGGTGGGTCCCAAACCATTTAGGGCTTTATAACTGATGGTCTGCACCTTGAATTGGGACCGGAAGATGAACGGCAGCCATCTTACGAATTTTGAATCCAGGTACAAATGACAGACATATTCATCAACCTAAACAAAGTTTCAAATAGGATGCTAAAGCCCTGTGATTATATATTTTATTGAATAAGATTATCTGTATTTAGTTGCAGCAGAATCTTCTGTTTTCTGCTTGACATGAAAGATGTCTGGGAAGAGCACTATGGACTATATTGTCCCATGACCAGTAAGAAATTGTGGCATTTATTGGCAATAAAGGTATAAATACACCTATCCCATTCTTGCTTTTTTCAGTTGCAGGGAACTCAGAAAAACATTGTTTGTGTTTGCTGAATTCATGTACAAAGCCACACAGATCTTACACAAGTGACAGACACTTTGTACTGATATAGAGCACAACTGACTTCCATAAATTAAGTAAACCAAATAATTATTTTTACGTGTTCTTGTTTCAAACTGTCACAAGGACTAATCTAGTCAGAAATGTGGACCACATATATTTTAAAAGAGCAGCAAAATAAAGGACAATAAAGTTCTTCATATATTTGGGGTACTTTTTCAAGTACTTTTTTCCAATCTGGCTGGCAGCAAGCAAACACAAGCACACATGCACTGCTACGATTTTATATATGTTTTCAATTTTAATTGTTTTAATTTCTGTAAACCATCTCAAGTCTCAGTATTTGGGGGGGGGGGGGGTGTCAGGATCTAAATAATGAATGAACTTTGAGAACTCCTGGTCTAATGTCATGTGAATTTATCCTAAAACTAAAGTGGGGAGGAGCACTTTGCAAAGCATATTATTATTTTTGATATGATCTGCTTTCAGACAAGCACTGAAATAGTTTTCGCTTCTCACTAACAGAAGCTATTTTGTAGATATCATAGCAAAGTCAAAGTCAATTTCAGAGTGGACAGAAGCAGTTGTCAGACAGATGTTCTGTGCAATTACTTCATACTTTGTGGTGGAACCATATTCTTTAAAATACAATAATTACATTTAGCTTACTTTTCAGTCATAATGACCAAAACAGTAGGAATCAAGATATACAGTTAGGATCTGGGTTGAGGGAAATAATTCTGGAAAACATCAGCAGAAATTTGAATTCTAAGAAAACAGCCATTTTGGAGATCAAATGCAGGAAGAGCTGCACAGTTTAAGTATGTTGCTCCACACCAATTTCCTGTGGTATCATATTATAACTATCCTACCACAAGTGGTACATGGTATCTGAATAAACAAGGGATGAAAAATTTGGTACATTTGCAAAGGACTGAGAGTTATTGTAGTGTACTAAGAGTTCACACTGCAGAATATCCAATCTTCCATAGTTAAATGACATATAAAAAGACACAAGTAATAGTAAAGACAACTCGAAAGAAATTTAATTTGGCCAACGCATATCAACTACTAAACCTTATAGAGTTGCAGAAATGGAGTCCCAAGGAAAACAAAGTTACCTAAACAACATGTAAAGGGATGACTGAAAAACAGACTGCTTTTTCAGTATAATTGTTGAATAAAGAGAGGACATTCAGGTAGGTGGGTGAGAAAAAAACTGAAAAATTATGGTAGCGTGTTCCCTTTCTATGTGGAAGACTCATTTACCATCCTTCAATACTGAGTGAAGTGATTCCAAGATCCTGTTTTGATTCAGACTGATTTTTATTATTGCTAACATTTTCATGAGAGATGAGAGATGTTGTTGTGTGCCTTCTGGACATTTATGACTTACGGCAGCCCGAAGGTGAAGCTATCACTGGGCCTGCTTGCAAGAGTTACTCATAAAGAGTCTGCATTTGTCTTGATCTCAAGCTAAATGAGCATGACTTGCCCAAAGCCATCCAGTGTGTTTCCATGACTGAGAGGGAATTCAAAATCTGGTCTCCAGAGTCATAGTGTAACAGATTCTAATACTTAAACCACTCACACACTCAGCATCAATAGTTTTTACCCAATGCTGGCTCAAACTAGTGAAATGTCTCTACTCATAAGAATAAGAAAAAATTTCAAGAGACAAAAACTGAAACTTTTGTGAGTACAATATCCAATTAAGATTTCACAGAAGAGTTTGAGATATCTAGAGCTACATCTAATGTCAAGCAAAGGATCGAAACGCATAGATATGGCATATAACTTTTCTAAGAAAGAAGGTAAGGAGAAAGGAAGGAAATGACCATGCAACTAAGTATTCCATGTTTTAAAACATGAAGAAAGGTGATTAAAGAATATGTAAATATTAAATGTTCTTATTCTCAAGAAAGTTGAGACACTCCATTAAAAAAGCATCACTATTATACATTATGAAATTTTACCTCTATGGAATTCAAAAGTATACAACAAGGGCACTTTGGTAAAGGATGCAGAAGCAAATGTTTTAGCAATTATAGGCTGAATCACCTTTGACCAACACAAATCTGAAAAGTGCAATTCCAAGAAAGATAACGATGAAAGTGAATACAACTTTAGGGCTTTCAAATAAGTATTGCTGGAAGCAGTTAAAAACATACTCACTTGATCAGGCATATTTCTCTTGATACGTATCCAAGCTCCATCTTTATACAAGTATTTTGCCGGAGACAAGAAATTTGATCTGTATTCTGTGTTCATTTTTCTAGGAAAAGAAAGATGGTTGAGGAGTGAAACAAATACTGCTCTGCAATTATTCTGGATTTCTATCATCACTGATTTGCCGTCAATCATATCCTAAATAATTTTTCTAATCATGTAAGATATGCATTCAGGCAAAATGGTGGGGAAAACATAGCTAAAGAGAAAGAGTATGTATACATCGTGAATAGGAAATAACCTCTTTTTGAAAAAAAGACAGATCTCAACCCCAACAAGATCACATCATCCAGTCTGTAAGCTCCTTCAACTAGTGCAGGCCTTGAATTCAAGCCACAGAACAAACAAGTATTCAGTTTTTTCTGAGATGTACTCACCTTTATTAAACGACTTTATGTATTCCAAGTCCAAAATTAGCAATATTTAGTTCATGTTTACTGTACAATGTAAGAAGTAGTCAGGCACCAAATGCTTCTTGAAAATATTTCCAAACTCAGTTTTACCCCAAGTAAGTATAACTAGGATACAAATTACCTTTAGCAATGGGCATGATTTTATATACACAATTTCAAAACAAGACAATGACTGAATGCAACATGAATTCTAAAATATACTGAAATTACCTAAAACTTCTGTGTAAACAGAGAGGCTTGTGTTTTTGCTTTGGCTGTTTTTGCTTTTTTTCCGATTTGCTTTGCTTTGATGGATCTTCTGTAGCCTTTGAAAATACTTCTGTCTTCTCACACTGAGGCAAAATGACAGTAAACCTTTATTAGCTTTTTTCAACAAAACACATTTCAATTAGATATTGATATTCACCAAAGTAAACAAATCTTTAAGTGCAATACAATGATACCTTTTCTCCAGAGGAGGCTTCTACAGGTTCAGCGGCAGGACGTTCCCTCTCTTCCAAGGAGTTTTGCTGCTTCTCTTCTTTTGCAGGTGATGAAGCTTTAAAACTCCTTTCATATTCAGTTTCAGGGATAATGACAGGAGATTTAAATGGAGGAATGGAAGGACTTGTACTGTGAATAAACTTAAATTTAGAAAATGTACATATTAATATGGTGGTTTTTAAATTAAGTCTTCCACTGAAATCAGTGGGACTTAATGCTTAAGTCTAGTATGTAGTTACCAACAGTGTTCCACTGCTTTTAAAAATCACAGATAATATGGGACTGATACAATAGAGAAAATATGAACCATGTTCAATAACTATAAACTCTAGCCTTCTGGATTACATCTAGTAAAAAAAATTGAACAGAACTATAAAGTAATTATTTGACTATTATTATTATCATTATTATTATTTACTTTTATCCCGCTTGTCTCACACGGGTGGGACTCAAAGCAGCATACAAAAATAAAAAGACACTACATGATACAAAAAACCATCAATCCACCCACCTAACATATAAACAATAAATCCACAACATTACATAAAACACAAGTAACATAAATATAAATAAGCAACAAAATAATTACTAGTATAACATTTTGTTCATTATAACTTCATGTATCAATTATGCAGTTATTACACCTCCACAATGAGAATTCCTTCCTAGAAAAACAATACAAGTTTGTAGTTGTACATACAGCTGCATTAT
Source organism: Anolis carolinensis (assembly GCF_035594765.1). Lineage (NCBI taxonomy): Eukaryota > Metazoa > Chordata > Lepidosauria > Squamata > Anolidae > Anolis > Anolis carolinensis. The sequence goes on from NC_085845.1 coordinate 152,017,284, forward strand.
TTCACAAACAAGTAATTCCTACTCAAACGTAAAGAGAAAAAGTTCACTGAATCCAATCAAGATTATTTTTACATAAACATGTATGGAATAAGCTTTTTCTTTAAACAAACATGCATAGGCCAATCTTTTTCTTTAAAAAATTGAGTTATTTTTGGATCCTTTGAAGGTTACCTTGTCTGCTGCAAGTACTGGAGACAACTTTTGTGGAGTTTTCCAAACAAACTGCCGCTGATACTCAGAACTTCTGGGGAAGCTACATGACCTTGGAATATCCATACCTGCTTTCCTCTGCAGAACTCTTTTGAGCTATCAATAGATATTGATAATAAATTTATGAACAAGTTGCATCTTATCGTATGCCAGTGACTTAATAATAGATCAGCGGCTTAATATTATCAAGAACACTTATTTGCAGGCTATTAATGAAGGCAACAGATAACGGTAGCCTAGCCCCGTTTCCTCCATCCTACTGCAGAAAGAAGGCCAGATGACTCCTATGGCTTCCCTTAATGCGTTAAAATATATAGTAAAAAAGCATTTTTTTCAAAAATTGCGCACTAAAAACACTTTGATTGATATTATAAGAAAATATGTTTTTACCTGGATCATCAAAATTGAGCGGCCTGCCTCAGGGGAGCATGCTTGCTCCATGAATGTTTAACGTTTACAGAAATGATAAGCCACTGCCAGAAGGGACAGAGAGTTTCATCTATGTTGACGATTGTGCCATCACTGCTCAAGCAGGGAGCTTTGAAATGGTTGAACAGAAGCTCTCTGAAGCTTCAGGTGCTCTTACTGCCTATTACAGGGAAAAACAGCTGATTCCTAATCCATCTAAAATCCAGTTGTGTGCTTTTTATCTTAAGAACAGAAAAGCATCTCGAGGATTACTTGGGTGGGAGAGAATCCCATCGGAGCATTGCAGCACACCAAAATACCTGGGAGTCACTCTGGACCATGCTTTGACTTACAAGGAGCACTGCTTGAATATCAAGCAAAAAGTGGGTGCTAGAAATAATATCATACGAAAGCTGAATGGCACAACTTGGGGATCACAACCAGACACAGTGAAGACATCTGCCTCTACACTTTGCTACTCTGCTACTGAATATGCATGCCCAGCGTGGAATACATCTTGCCACATTAAAACACTGGATGGGGCTCTTAATGAGACATGCTGCATTATTATAGGATGTCTACACCAACACCACTGGAAAAATTATACTGTTTAGCCGGTATTGCACCACCTGACATCCGTCAGGAAATAGCATCCTGTAATGAAAAGACCAAGGCAGTGACATCTCCGGCCCACCCTCTGTTCAGATATCAGGCAGAAAGCCAACACCTTAAATCAAGAAACAACTTCCTAAGATCTAGAGATACTCACAGAAATACCTCAGCAAGTGAGAATTCAAAAGTGGTAGGTCAAAACCCGGAACCTCAATCAGTGGCTGATACCAGATGAGAAACTCCCCCCCCCCCCCCCGGCTTGGAAGGCACTGAACAGACTGTGTTTTGGCACCATGAGATGCAGAGCTAAACTTAAGAAATGGGGCTACAAAGTGGAGTTCATGACATGTGAGTGTGAAGAGCAAACCACAGACCACTTACTACAATGCAGCCTAAGCCCTGCCACATGCACAATGGAGGACCTTCTTATAGTGACACCAGAGGCACTCAAAGTAGCCAGCTTCTGGTCGAAGGAAATTTAGTGTAATGCCAAGTTTGTGGTTTTTCTATGCATTATAACTGTATTCTCAATTTACTTCTGACACAATAAATCAAAATCAAAATTTAAATCATTTAAAGAATTTCTTACCCCTTTATTTATTTTTTCTAAGTCTTTTTCGGTAGGTGTTATTGTCCTTTTTTCTTTCACTGGAGTTATGGGTGGTGACCTCTTGCTTTTTGCAAGAGCTACTGCTAATTCAGATCTAGAACCAGGAGAACTGGAATGCAATTTTTCAGGAATTCTGGGTGCATCAGGTGTTTTGATTTTTTCCTGAGTTGTATCATCTCTGCTCTCACTGCTATGCGACTCCAGTGACAGGTGAAGTTCAGGTTCTGCTGTATCTTTCTCCGAATCATTTCCCCCATTCCACTCAAAGGATTTTGAAACCTGTGTATTATGATAAGGCACTCTTCTTTTGGAAAGAAACTTTGGTTCTCTTGAGATTCCTGTAAAATATAAAACTTTAGATCAGTGTTTCCTGAAGATTCTGTATGGGTCTCTAACTCTCATGGCTTTCTGATCTTTCCCTGCAGTAGATAAGTACAGCTTTAAAAAGAATGTGTAAAGCAGTGGTTCCCAACCTTTGAGCCTCCAGGTTTTTGGACTTCAGTTCCCACCATTCCTAATAGCTGATAAGATGGCTGGGATTTCTGGGAGTTGAAGTCCAAAACACCTGGAGGCCCAAAGGTTGTGAATCACTGGTGTAAAGGGACACTTCATACAAGAAATTCCCATCTTATTTTGGAAACACAGCTAAGAAGAACCTACTGGTATTAAATACTTAGAAATGGCTGCCACTTGAACACATAAATTAAGTCTCAATATTCTGATAACTAGCTGCTAAAAGAAAACACTTTATAGATACCACATAAAATTTCAATACTTATAATAACTGTTTTCTTTTTAAAAAAAAATACAGACAGAGAAAAACGTAACTAATTTGGCTTACCAAACTCATCTGACCGAAGTCCAGCCCATTGGCACTTTTCCTCAAGTATAGGGCTACAAGGCTTAGATTTATCTGGCTTCCTCCATTTGAAACTTCTCTTGTATTCACTCAGTCCCTAGAACAAGGTAAAAACAGGCAACAGCGATTGATGCCACATTCCAACACAGCTCCCACAGAGCTTAAATTTATATCTACAGAGATCATAAAATAATTATTTCAGAAGATTGCTGTGAGCTTCCAGGCTGTGTGGCCATGTTCCAGAAGCATTATCTCCTGACATTTTGCCCACATCTATGGCAGGCATCCTCAAAGGTTGTGAGGTCCGCTGGAAACTAGGTAAGTGGGGTTTATGTATCTATGGAAGGTCCAGGGTGGGAGAAAGAACTCTTGTCTGTTTGAGGCAAGTGTGAATATTGCAATTGGCTAGCTTGATTAGCACTGAATGGCCCTGCAGCTTCAAAGCCTGGCTGCTTCTTGCCTGGGGGAATCCTCTGTTAGGAGGTGTTAGCTAGCCTTGATTGTTTTCTGTCTGGAATTACCCTGTTCTCTGAGTGTTGTTCTTTATTTACTGTCCTGATTTTAGAGGGTTTTTTTAATACTGGTAGCCAGATTATATGCTACTAACCTGGACACAGCACATTATTTGAGAAATGCTGACACTCTGACAACCACCCTGTCAGACTACACAGATAAGCCATTGAAATCCACAAGCATGTGGACAATTTCAACAGAAAGGAGGAAACTGTGAAAATGAACAAAATGCTTCTGGAACACAGCCATACAGCCCGGAAAACTCACAGCAACCCAGTAATTTCGGCCAAGAAAACCTTTGACAACACAATCTTTTCAGAGTTCAGAGCCCATATTTATTTTGTTTATGGGTTGTAAATAGTCCTAGAAAAATTGGCAGGAACAATAATTTAAAAAAATGTTTTAAAGATACCATTAAGTTGTTGTGTGCCTTCTAGTCATTTCTGACCTATTACAACCCTAAGGCATACCCATGATAGGGTTTTCTTGGCAGCTTGATTTAAAGATATTTGCCTTCCTCTAAGACTGAGGGTGCATCTACACTGTAGAATTAATACAGTTTGACACCACTTTAACTGTCATGGCTCAATGTTATGGAAACATGGGAGCTGTAGTTGTAGTCTTCTCTGCTCAAGAGTGCTAGTGTCTCACTAGTCTACAACTCCTAGAATTCCATGGCACTGATCCACAGCAATAAAAGTGGTGTCAAACTGTATTAAGCCTGTGATGGAAATTCACCCTGGGGGAATAAGGATTGTGTAAGATCATCCAATGGGTTTCATGGTTAAGCAGGGATTGAAACCCTGGTCTTCCAGTTCTAATCCAACGCTCAAACCATGTTGGATTTCTATGCTACTAAAGGGACAGTCATCGTGCACTAGGAGATCCACAGCAGATCTCTGGATTTTAAAAAAAAGAAAAGCAGCCACAGGTATGGAGCTGGGGACTGGCAATCTAATCACTTATGTGCAGGGTTAGACACATTTACACATCACACATAATGTTTCCCTATAATAAAGTGTCCTCAACTGCTTCTTTTCAAGGGAGTGGAGATGCCTATACTCTCATGAATATGGTCCCATTAACCATTTCATTTTACATCATTTATAATACTTCTGGCAGACAAAGGATGAACCAAGAATTCCTTTGTGATTAGAATTCCTGTGGGTGTAGAACACATCCACTGCAGCCTCTGTGTATTCTTTTTTCTTTACTGAGAACCAAATAAATCTTCAGTAGACTTCCATGGGGCTTGGTGAACAAATGTAATTTCTGGTTGCTTGACAGTTATATTAACAATAGGTGTAAGTAATACCATATCTCACACTACACTATACCATATACTTTGCATTGACTTGATATTTATTGAGCAATTAGATTATGACCTGTTAGGATCATAACCCATTGGGTAGCAGAATTTCAGGAGTGTCCCTTTAGTTGATTGGATAATAGAAGATCACTGAGCATGCAATTATCTTTTCTATTCGATGCTCTCAGCAGACAAAATTCAAGTAGACTTCTTTTTTCTTTTACTCACAACTTCATGTATTTAAATATACAAGTACATTTCTTGTCAGGTTACGTTTTAAAATGTTTCAATTCGTATCTTTAACTTATAGTCTTTAACAGTCCCTTTAAAACTATATTGCTCTGTATAGCCCTCTTTCATAACAGTCTACTTCCAAGAAACTCAAGCCTCAACTGACTTCTAACTTCTAACACTGGCATCTGTGCTCAAACAGACTCAAGCCTCAACTGACTTCTGTCATCCTTTTTTTTTAAATCGCATTCTAAACAGTTACTGAACCAGTCACATGGTCTGCCACCCCTCCCACTGCTTTAAGTACACAGAACTAAGAAAACAATAAACCAACACATTAGAGACAGACAAAACATTGGATAGAGGAGGCTTGAGAAGGCTGCTATCTCCAACAATATTAACATTGAAATACAGTAATGAAAAACAACTTGAGGTAAATAATGACAAATGTAAACTACATTTTTTCTAAAATTGATTTTAATTTCTTTCTCTTAATAGTCGTTCTGGCTACTTGCATTCTGGATGTTGGATAAATTCTGTTGCTTGAGGCCAAATCTATGGGCCTTTCTACGCAGCCATATAACCCAGAATATCAAGGCAGAAAATCCCACAATATTCGCTCTGAACTGGGTTATCTGAGTCCACACTGCCATATATTATAGTTCAAAGTGGATAATGTGGGATTTTATTCTGCTGTGTGGAAAGGACCCCAGTCCACACTGCCCTACATTCCAGTTCAAAGAAAATGTGGGATTTTATTCAGCTGCCATATAAATCCAGATTATCTGCTTTGAACTGGATTAAACTAATATTATCCAGTTCAAAGCTTTGATAATCTGGGTAATATGGCTGTGTAGAAGGGGCCTGGACTGCCATATAATGCAGTTGAACTGCATTGTATGGCATTGTAGATCCAGCCCCAGAGTTGCTATTAAAAATAGGCCTAAATAATGTACTATATCTCATACTATAACATACCATAATCTTTGTTTTGACTGTGTTGTTGAAAGCTTTCGTGGCTGGAATCACTGAGTTGCTGTGAGTATGGCCACGTGCCAGAAGCATTACCCACATCTATAGCAGGCATCCTCAGAGGTGTGAGGTCTGTTAGAAAACTAAGCAAGTGGGGTTTATATATCTGTGGAAAATCCAAGTTGGGAGAAATAACTCTTGTCTGTTTGAGGCAAGTGTGAATGTTGCAATTAATCACCTTGATTAGCATTTAATAGCCTTGCAGATTCAAAGCCTGGCTGCTTCCTGCCTGAGGAAATCCCCTGTTGGGAGATGTTAGCTGACCCTGACTGTCTCATGTCTGGCATTCCCCTGTTCTCAGAGTGTTGTTCTTTATGCACTGTCCTAAAGCAGCCAGGCTTTGAGGCTGCAAGGCTATTCAATACTAATCAAGGCGATCAATTGCAACATTCACATTTGCATCAAACAAACAAAAGTTCTTTCTCCCTCTCTGGACATTTCACAGGTATATAAGCCCCACTTTCCGAGTTTCCAACAGATCCCACCACCTCTGAGGATGCCTGCCACAGATGTGGGCAAAACGTCAAGAGAGAATGCTTCTGGAACATGGCCATACGGCCCGGAAAACTCACAGCAACCCAACCTCTGTTTTGACTTGACATTAATATTGAAGTAAAATAATTAACAGCAAATAGTGATGAATCTAACTTAATGTAGCACAGCTCTGTTACTTTGAGAGTCTGCTCTACTAACAACGCTTCAAGACCATCATTGCCGTTTATCCAGCTTTGCGAGAACCCAGATCCATAAACCATCCCAATTTCCTACTCAAGCTGATGCCACAGGATGCCCACGCATTGATTGACAGCCTCAAAGAAAAATAGCGGACGTGCTGTAATACCATTCATTCTAGGGCCCTGTTCCTCTAGCATAGAATGGAATCCCCCCACGCACAACACAATGGGCGCTCCTTACGACACTGTCGGAGCCACAGCGGGCAGTACCAAATGGCCCCGGAGGGTTTGTAAATTCTATTAATTCTAGGGCCTTGTTCCTATTTTGCAAAATGGAAATCCCCCCGCACAACACAATGGGCGCTCCCTACCAAACTGAGGCAGCCACAGCGGGCGGTACCAAATTGCCACAAGTGAGGGGGGGTGTCAATGAGGAGGGGGTTCCTGATGAGAAAATACGGTGGCAAGCGGCCTCTTCTCACCTTCCAGCGCACAGGCATGACTCTTCACCTGGCTGGACTGGGCAGCGAGCTACCTCTGAGCCGTTACGGAGGGGGTGATATTAAGAAGCAGGGAGACGCGACGCTGCTATCAACACTCCGGTTCCCTTGACGAACGCCCACAACTTGGCTGGCGGACGGGCTTTGACATCTCTCATGCGCCTGCGCAAAGCAACCAACCAATAAAAAATGGCGAACTGGTTTGCCTTCTCTATTTGCTGCTTTCCTCTCAAAGGAGGAGGGAGGGGAAACTGGCTGTTCCACTTATTGTTGTTCCCTCCCACCGCTCTCTTTGCAGCTATACTGTAGTCTATACTGTAGCATTGATGCAGTTTGACAGCATTGTAATTGCCTTGGCTCACTGCAATGGAATCCTGGGATCTGTAGTTTGGTGAGCAACCAGCCCCCTTTGACAGCTCAAGATCTTGTCAAACTGTAAATTCCATTGCATAGCATTGAGCCATGGCTGTGGTGTCGAACTGCGTTAATTCTACAATGTAGATGCACCCTTGATGTGGTTTTGCTGCCTATGCTAGGAATAAGCTCTCCAGGTGCATCCTTCTGCATCAGACATGGGCAAACTTGGGCCCTCTAGGTGTTTTGGACTTCAACTCCCACCATTCCTAACAGCCTACCTGTAGAAATAATGCAGTTTGACACCACGTTAACTGACATGGCTCAATGCTAAGGAACCTACAGGATTCCATAGCATTGAGCTGTGGCAAAATGATATCAAAGCGCATGCATTCCACCATGGAGAAGATGCATTCTCACTTGTCTGGATCCTATGGAAAAAGAAAGCAAAAGTGTCTGTGTTTCTTCCTCATCCCCCACTTGTATTTATTTAGCTTACTCCTCTACAGTTTCAGAACTGTAACAGGTGGATCTGGGGATTGATTGTGTTGTTGTGTGTCTTCGTGTCATTTGCCACTTATGGCAAACCTATCACAGTTTTGGCATAATTTGGTCCGATCAGTAGCATAAGGTTTCTTACCCTCCTTTTTGTTGGAGATAGCAACCTCCTCACGCTTCCTCAATCTAATGTTTTGTCTGTTTAATAATGTGTTGATTTATTTCCTGAAGTGTATGTCTTTTTGGTTTGCAGTTATCTTAGCTCTATGCATTTAAAGCAGTGGGAAGGGGCTGCAGATCATGTGACTGGTTCAGTGACTGTTTCAGTTTTAAAAGGATGACAGAAGTCAGTTGAGACTTGAGTCTGAGTGCAGAAACTAGTGTTTGGAGTTAGGAGTCAGTTGGGGCCTGAGTCTGTTTGAGCACAGATGCCAGTGTTAGGAGTTAGAAGTCAGTTGAGGCTTGAGTCCCTTGGAAGCAGACTGTTATTAAAAGGAGCTGTACAAAGCAATATAGTTTTAATAATAATCATCATCATCAGGGCCGGCCCTAGGAAATTTTCAAGTGTAAGCAAGCAGTAATTTTGCCCCCCCCCCCCCCCGACAAACCAATCACTGAAAAATAAAAGGTAGAAGGTAGAGGTGAAAAGAACACACACACGGCACATATGGTCCCTGCATATGTGTTTGTGTGTGTGTGTGTGTGTGTGTATGTATCTTATATATACATACACATACACACAATGTGGAAAATATGTGGCAAGGTAGATAGATAGGTAGGGAGCCACGGCAGAAGAACCCTCCCTGGAGCAAGGCCTAATAATAATAATATTAATAAATCATCCCAACAAAGGATTCCCCCAGGCAGGAAGCAGCCAAGCAACTGAAACATTTATACCTGCCTCCAACAGACAGGAGTATCTTTCTCCCATCCTGGACATTCTGCAGATATATAAACCCCACTTAATTAGTTTCCAACCTCCAACCTGCCATAGATGCAGATGAAATGTCAGGAGAGAATGCTTCTGGAACATGGCCATACAGCCCAAAAAGCTCACAGCAACCCACTTGTCTTTATTGTATTACACAAATGTAATGTGCACCTCACTTTTGGAATAGTCATTTAGGCAAAAAAGGTGTGGCTGAGATTGATGTAATATGGTAATTTTGGCCTTCTTACTCTGATAGAAGCTTCAATAGGGCTACAGTAACTAGGGTTTGGCATTTTAGAGAATATACTCAGCATGATAACTATGGTGCTTATCCTCTGCTGAGCATGAGAATGATGAGCAGACATTCTTTTCAACCTCTGACAACTCTGATGGCAAAGCTGGGGTGATTTACTTGAAGTGGGGACAAACTTAGTAGATGTGGGCGAAACGTCAGTATTTTAAAAACTCTAAAATCAGGACAGTAAATAAAGAACACCACTCAGAAAACAAAGGAAACAATCAGGGCCAGCTAACACCGCCCAACAAAAGATTACCACAGGCAGAAAGCAGCCAGGCTTTGAAGCTGCAAGACTATGTAATGCTAATCAAGGTATCTCAGACAACAGTTCTTTTTCCAACCCTGAACATCCCACAGATATATAAACCCTGTTTGCCTAGTTTCCAAGAGACCTCACAACCACTGAGAGAAGAAGGAGGGAGAGAGGGAGGGAGGAAAAAGAGGGGGATCCTCAATCAGGGCAAGCTAACACCTCCCAACAAAGGATTACCCCAGGCAAAAAACAGCCAGGTTTTGAAGCTGCAAGGCTATTTAATGCTAATAACGGTGGCCATTTGCAACATTCACATGTGCCTCAGACAAGAGTTATTTTCCCCACCCTGAACATTCCACAGATATATAAACCCCACCTGCTTTGTTTCCAACAGACCTCACAACCACTGAGAGTGCCTGCCATAGATGCAGGCGAAACGTCAGAAGAGAATGCTTCTGGAACATACCTATAAACTCACCAGAGAGACTGGGGAAACTGCCAATGAATGTCCATGCAGTAGAAAGGAGATGAGGAAGGAAGGAAGGAAGGAAGGAGGAAAGAAAGAAGGAAGGAAGGAAGGAAGGAAGGAAGGAAGGAAGGAAGGAAGGAAGGAAGAAAGAAAGAAGGAAGGAAGGAAGGAAGGAGTAAAGGATGGGAGGGAAAAGGAGAGGAGGGAGAAGAAGGAGGGAGGAAGGGAGGGAGGGTGAAGAGGGAGGGCGCCAGGGGATCCTCAATCAGGGCAAGCTAACACATCCCAACAAAGGATTACCCCAGGCAAAAAGCAGCCAGGCTTTGAATCTGCAAGGCTATTTAATGCTAATAACGGTGGCCATTTGCAACATTCACATGTGCCTCAGACAAGAGTTCTTTTCCCCACCCTGAACATTCCACAGATATATAAACCCCACTTGCTTTGTTTCCAACAGACCTCACAACCACTGAGAGTGCCTGCCATAGATGCAGGAAAAACGTCAGGAGAGAATCTTTCTGGAACATTGCCAGATAGCCCATGAGCCGCCATCTTGATTGGGCCAAGCGCGGGCTAAGGAGGGGGCGGGGCCAAAGGGCACTTCCAAGGCACTTCTTCGGAAGCAGGGGGCGTGGTCTCCTGGGAGGGGCGTGCCCTCCGTGCCCTTAGGCCCCAGCCCTGCCCCCTCCGCAGCCTCAAAGCCTGGCTGCAAGGCAGAAGGGGAGAGCAGGTAAAAGAGGAAGGAGGGAGGGAGAAGAGGGAGAAGAGGGAGGGCGCTTTTGGGGGATGGTGCTGTGCGTGCACGTTGGTGCACGCACAGAATTAGGCCTCAACAGCGCCCCCTTCCACGTGTGCCCGAAGCCGCGGCTTCATCCGCGTCAACGTTGGACCGGCCCTGATAATCATCATCCTCATCTTTATTTGTATTCTGCCCTATCTCCCCAGGAGGACTCAGGGTTGATTCCAACATACAACGGCAAACGTTCAATGCCTCTATAAAAACAAACAAACACCGACATAAAATCCCAGAAAAACTCATATATGAAAAACTCCACGTATAAAAATAACAATAAAACTTTACATCAAATTAAACCTAACATCAGCGAATTAAACCTTTTGAAGAGACTGTTAAAGATTTTAAGTTAAAGATACAAACTGAAACATTTTAAAGTTTAACCTGACAAGAAATGTACCTGTATATTTAAATATATTAAGTTATGAGTAAAACAAACACATTATTTTAAAGAAGTCTACTTGAATCTTTGCTGATAACATGGAATAGAAACAAGCTATTTACACACCCAGTGATCATCCATTACCCAGTAAACTAAAGGAACACTTTTGAAACTCTGCTACCCAACAAGCCATAATTCCCAATAAGTTGTGATCCTAACAGGTCATAATCCAATAGCCCAGTACTTTTTCAGATCCATATTTGGTCTTTTCTTTAAAAATATGTGAGGCAGTTACACTGTGAGTTAATGACCAGCCCAGCGATCAACCACTAAGCCTGGATTTATGTTTCTGTCCCTGGATCTAGTCCAGCAGTGTCACTTAAGGGCATTGGCTTTTTCATTGAGGCTGAATCTTGCACGAATTTGCAGCTTTCTATAGCACTTCTAAGGATATTTGTAGCCCAATCCTCTACATATCTATCCTTACCTCCAATATATCCAATGATTATGATATGTTAACTCACTTGTTTTTTTCGTATTTGTTCAGTATTGCACAATGTTGAAATATCATTGCACTTTAAACCTAAATCAATAAAGTTTTTTAAAGATTATGACAGCAAATATTACTTAAAATTGTGATTATGAAAACAAGGAATATGTTAACAATAGGATGGTGGTATAGAACAGTAATTATACAAGGCAACATGCTTTTGGTCAAAGAGAGGACTCGTGTATAAGTCTACCTGATGTATAAGTCTACTTGATGTAAAGTCAAGGGCAGGCTTTTGGGCCAAAATTATGGATTTTGATATGACCCATGGATAAGTTTAGGGTCTTTCCACAGAAAGGGGGAAAGCACCAATGCCATCTTGGAGGTCAGACATCCCTTCCAGACACGCTGACAGCATTTCCCCACCCAGACATTAAAAAAGCCAGAAATGGATCCACGGTGGAGAAAGTAGGAGGTGGTCAGCATTTATTTTAGAGTCTCCTAGGAAATACTAAACTGTCCTTTCACCACTCTACTCAGGGAACAGGATAGGCCTTCTTTTATGTAAGTACTTACAATGACTCATGGATACACTGACCCAGTTTTGTGGGGGGGGGGGGGGGGTTGACCTTTTGGCTAAACATTCTGGACTTCTCTATGAGCATATAGGATACAATCATATTCCGCCTTTATGAGTTCTCTTGATATATTGGCCCATCTCTTTCTTCCCTTCCTTTCCACAACCTCTCGTCACTTCTTAGAAAGAGCGATTTTTAATCCAGTCTCTGATATCTCCCAATGAGATAGACTGAAATTGCCATCCTATCCTGGCCTAGTATGATTGTGGAAGTTCTACGATGTAGCCAGATGGAATGGAGGCCCCTGTGGCGCAGTGGGTTAAATCTTTGTGCCAGCAGGACTGATGACTTTGAGGTTGGGTTGTTGACCTGAAGGTTGCTGGTTCGAATCCAACCTTGGGAGAGCACAGATGAGCTCTCTCTATCAGCTCCAGCTCCATGTGGGGACATGAGAAAAGCCTCTCACGAGGATGGTAAAAACATCCAAACATCCAGGCATCCCCTGAACAACAGCCAATGCTCTCACACCAAAAGCATCTTGCAGTTTCTCAAGTCACTCCTGACATGAAAAGAAACCCCAGATGGAATCAGGTTGTGAAGGGCAGGAAATAAATGCTTCCACCCATTTGTTTTCCTTTGGACTATTCCCCCTTTTGCAATTCTTTGTTCAAGCAAGAAGCAATTGAAAGAAAAGAGCAAAGATGAGCATAAATAGTATGGGAAATTAGAACTACTGAAGAAATGCAAGAGACGACTATGTGTTTTCTTTTTCTTCAACATTTTCTTTTAGCAAATTTGACCTCTTGCTGTTATTCAACAATTGCAATACAAATGTGTTTTAACAGAAAGGAGGCAGTGGCTGGCTGCATTTCAAATTACTCAGAGGAGATGTAAAACTGAGCAGAACATAAATGATGTGCCATTTATTGTGCTAATGTTTGCTTCTGGGCTGCAGGAAAACAGCAGCTGCTTTCTGTTCATTAAATAAGTATATAGCCGATTTGTATCCGTAAATATCCAATCACTCCTTTGGTCAGGGGCCAGGGTTTTTACATTGTGCTATTCACACACTGCATGCTATCCCATTACCTGTTCACAGGACGCCTCATAATGTAATTACAACCTTTTTACTTAGAAGAAAAAGTGGAATTTCCACAGAGCAATGGTACAATTACCCAGGATGGCCGCAAATAAGAGGTTACGACATGTTCTCGGAGGGTTAAATGCTAGTGAGTGGTATGCACAGTCCTTTGCTCCATTCAAATGAGAGCCTAATAACAGAAGGGAAATGGAAGCCTGACGGAGTTTCACAATTAAGCTCTATATACTTGTGGGACATGGAAATTATCCCCAAGGGACTCCGCACGAGAAATGGATTGTAGCTTAAATTTTGGAAAGAAGGCACTGAATTAAACTATGTAACAAAATTTGAAAAATATTTCTGTTCCTGGTTCAAAAATATGATTTCCTGTTTAATTGTGCAGTACTTACTTTGAAAGTTATTGTTATCCTTGAGAAACTTTGTTTTTGTGGCTGCCACAAACTATGTTGAAGTGGCTGAGATTCAATTAGATAGTCATTGAGAAATTATAGCAAAACGTGTTGCAGGATGTCTTGGAAAAACAAAGTTTAATAAACTTTTTCAATGTTTTTATGATAGAACCAATTAGGAAATGATATCTATAACCCAGGAACAAAAATCTGGTTGCATAATCTTATCATTGGCTAGGGAAACAATGTCACCTTGCCCAGTAAAATAGGAAAGAGTTTTGGATTGTAAAATACCATTGTAAATTGGGGGAGGGGGGTCCAACCTCTAGGATGCATGTTCTGTATTAGATCTTCCCATGTGTTGCATGCCTTTAGGCAATGCATGAAGGAAGCCTGCTGCATTGAGACACATTGCCACAGGAAGCCAGGAGTACCTGAAAACAGGTTGTCTCAATAGAACCCTGTCCTCTTTGTCACTGCTTTGTAACAGCAGAGCAGAGGTAGCATGCTGTGTTTCTATGATACAGAACAGAAAGTGAGCTCTCTTTCTTCCCATGCTGTTCAAATGGAGGGTGGGAGGTGAGTGGGAAAGAGCGGATGTGGTGAGTGTTCATGCAGCTGGGTGAGACAAAATCAGGTGCCTATGTGCAGACAATGCAGCTAGCAGAAAAAAGTAAAAACCTGGAACAAACGGCAATGTTACACTGAAAAACAAAAATCAACCACAAATGATTTGCATAAATTTGAATTACAATATGACTCCTTTATCCACAGGACTGATAACCATGATTTCATCTACCTGCATCCAATAAACTGTGGTTCCCAACACCAAAAGCTCAGTGTTGGAGGTCACAAAAATGAACAACAGTAAAGAGTTTCTTGATGTCACCCATTTACACAAATCAGTTAACAAGATTGTGTTTACAGCGGGCTCTGCAGAATATGCTTCAGCTTATTTATTTATCGTGTCAGAAGCGAATTGAGGGTATGGTTATAATGTATTTCTTTAAAAAAAAAACAGAGTTAAAAACTTGACAATTTACTAGATTTGCTTTGACCAGAAGCTGGCCATTTGGAGTGCCTCGGGTGTCACTGTGAAAAGGTCCTCCACTGTGCATGTAACAGGGCTTAGGCTGCATTGTACTCAGTGGTCTGTGGTTTGGTCTTCTCCACACTCGCATGTCGTGGAATCCACTTTGTAGCCCCATTTCTTAAGGTTAGCTCTGCATCTCGTGGTGTCAGAGTGCAGTCTGTCCAGCACCTTCCAAGTCGCCCAGTCTTCTGAGTGCCCAGGGGGGAGTTTCTCATCTGGCATCAGCCACTGATTGAGGTTCCGGGTTCTAGGGAAGGTATTTCTTGATTTAAAGCATTGGCATGCAGGCTGATATCCAAACAGAGGATGGCTGGAGATGTCAATACTTTGGTCCTTTCATTACAGGTTGTTAGTTCCCGACGGATGTCAGGTGGTGGAATGCTAGAAGCGACTTGCTGTATGTAATGCTTCAACTGCACTTCATAATAAGAAAAATCAGCCTGTTTAGAAAGCCATGCAAATGTTGATTTATTATCAGTAATGTTTGATTTTTCTATGTATTTTATATATCTATATGCTTTTAGATCTATTTTATACATCTATATACATTATACACATAAACATTTCTCAGGTAAAAAGGTGATGCGATGTTTAAGAAGCGCTGCAATAAAGTATGTCCTCTCCAGGAATTTTCTCGGTCCTCCAGGTGACTTTATGGTAAACTTCTGCCCAAAGTAACCACAGGATTGCCCTGGAATACACAGAAAATTCTCAGGCCTCTTCTACACTGCCATATAAAATTCAGATTATCTGCTTTGAACTGGATTGTATGACAATCTAGACTTAGATAATACAGTTCAAAGCAGATAATGTGGATTATCTACTTTGATAATCTGGATTATATGGCAGTGTAGAAGGGCCCTTAGTGATATCTTCACTAGGAATTTGTTAAGTTCTTTATATCTGGTGAAAGTCCTTCATTTCAGTACGGTTTATTATTACGGTAAAATATGATATGGGAAGGGGGGATCATATCGGATGTGATAAAGAGATTGAAATAATTAAAAGATTCCCTGTGCCTTGGTCAGCCATTAATGAAAATCACAAATGCAGTAAAAAAAATCAGAAGGGGAACTAAACGGTAAAGATATAATACTTGAAATGCAAAGTTATGATTAACCATAAGATTCAACCAATCAATAGGGTTGCTGTGAATTTTCTGGGCTGTATGGCCATGTTCCAGAAGCACTATCTCTTGACGTTTCACCCACATCTATGGCAGGCATCCTCAGAGGTTGTGTGGTCTGTTGTAAAAACTAAGCAAGGAAAGTTTATACAGTATATCTGTGGAAAGTCCAGGGTGGGAGAAAGAACTCTTACCTGTTCAAAGCAAGTGTAAATGTTGCAATTGGTCACCTTGATTAGCACTGAATAGCCTTGCAGCTTCAAAGCCTGGCTGCTTCCTGCCTGGGGTAATCCTTTGTTAGAAGGTGTTAGCTGGTCCTGATTGTTGCCTGTCTGAAATTACCCTGTTTTCTGAGTGTTGTTCTTTATTTACTGTCCTGATTTTAGATGCCTGCCATAGATGTGGGCGAAACATCAGGAGGGAATGCTTCTGGAACATGGCCAATTGGCCATACAGCCCGGAAAACTCCCAGCAACCCAGTGATTCCGACCATGAAAGCCTTTGACAACCAATTAATATTTTATCAGTCATAGGCTAGCTTAAAAGAAGGCAGTTTTCTCTTTAAGGTACATGAGACAGCGTGGCATAAAATAAAATAGATACAAAAATTCACATTGAAGCAGCAAAAAGTATGTCACAACACTCCACCTAAGCCTAAGGTTTGTATATGATCCGTATTGTGTTTCCAATTTCTGTGTATGATTTTTAAAGTTGGACAGTAAATAAATCTGATAGGAAGAGAATCCATTAGTCTGAAATGGGATGCTTAAGGGGGAGATCTACAGATACCATGGCTCGCCATAATAGAATTAATTGTGTCTTAGCAAATCAAGCATGAATTCTCCCCGAAACCAAGATGACTAAACTGAGACTGTTGTACTTTCAACATATCTTGATAAAATAGATTAGAAAAGAAAATAACACTTTGGTAAAATGGAAGGCAGTAGGAAAAGAGAAAGACTGCATTACATGTGGATAGATTCAATCACGGAAGCTCTGAGTTTGCAAAACCTGAACCAAGGTGTCGATGGCAGGGCTACTTGGGGGTCATACACTGGGTCGCCATAAGTTTAAGTCTGTGTGATGGTAATTAGCACAACAAAAATATGTGACAACTGTATGAATAATTGAGTATGGGGTTTGGAAAATTTAGAGTATATTTTAGTGTTTTTTTATTTTGGTTTTGGTTTTGTTTTAGACTTGCATCCCTGCTTTTAAAAGGGAAAAGGTTTCTCATTCCTGGTCTAGATCCACTTGTAGTATTGCCATGGCTTACATATTGTAATAACAGTAAATATTGTCACTGCTGCTCACTTTTTGAAAGATGTTGCTGAAGAGACTCTGTTGAAAGATTTGTTTAAATTAAAAATGCAGCCTTTGATCTATTACATTAACTTTTCTGCAGAAAACTTACCACTGACTTATTTTAAATTATTAATGAGTAGCTTTTTTAGAAATGTTGAACAAACACACTCTTACACAAAACATTTCAATTTCCAAGATGGCATAGACATACTATGATAATGAATTAATGTGATAAATAAATGGATTTTCTTCTCGTCCAGCATCAGATACTGTTTTTAAAAATGTTATTAAGACAAAAAGCTACTTTTTGAAAGACTGAACAAGGATCTTTCTTGGAGAAGAGAAATGCTTCTTGCAATATTATTTCTGCCATTACACAAACTTGTACCATCTGCCCAACCACAAATTAAATCAGTTGACTAAGGCAATAATCTTACACTACTTACCTCCAACTAAACCCTTTTCAATGGCGTTTCTGGGCATGCATTGATAGGAGTGTGCACTGAAAATACTACAGTTAAGATTTCCCTAGTCACAGAAGTTATGAAAGCATTGTTGATACTTGTAGTATTGATTTCTACATACCGTATATACTCGAGTATAAGCTGACTCGAATATAAGCCAAGGAACCTAATTTTACCACAAGAAAACTGGGAAAACATTGACTCAAGTATAAGCCGAGAGCTGTAAATTTCAGAAATCAAAATAGATACCAATACAATTACATTAATCAAGGCATCGGTAGGTTACATGTTTTTGAATATTGGCATAAAACTCTAATGTAAGATAAGACTGTCCTACTCTGATTAAATCATGATTCTCATCTTCTTCTATATAAATGCCCTTATGTATTATTTTAATAATAATAGAGTAAAATAATAAATGTAATAACAATAATAATATAAATGTGAAATAACAAATGTATTATTAATAATAATAAAAATAGAGTAAAATAAATGTAATAGTAACAATAATAACAGAATAAAATAATAAATGTAATAATAGTACCAATAATAATAGAGAAAAATAATAAATGTACCATATATACTCGAGTATAAGCCAACCAGGACCCTCACTAGAGTATAAGCCGAGGGGAGCTTTTTCAGTCCTAAAAAACGGCTGAAAAACTCGGCTTATACTCGAGTATACACAGTAATTGCATTGCTACCTGAAACATACTGAAAATGTACTGTATAAAGAAATAATCTTTTGTTCCTTTGGGAACTTTTTCCAATGCATTCTTCAAACTCAAAATAATGAATGATACATTACACAAAATTCCCACACATGTTTTAGGTGTTCCAGTTTGGATCACTAATACTTTCTCATCCACACAAAAGCTTCTGATTAACTTTGCTCTTCCCTTTTTTTCAAAACTGAGCATCTAGCAAATGACCAATACAAATCAGCACATTTAGCAATATGAGATATTGTCGGTAGGTGGCAGACCATCAATACAATAAATTGTGCTACAAGTCCTTTAAAAAAATGGAGGTGTAACTGTACCTACCCTAAGCTAGTTCAAAGAGTGTTGCATCACAATACAACAGATTTAAAGTCCCAGTTTTGTTTTATTAGTTTCACAAACTGAATACTGTAATACTGTAATGAAGCAAGTAAATACTTCTTATTATTTTATTATTTATTATACAAGAACTGACTTTTGCAAGTAAAGGAATTTCCATAGTGTGTTTGCACTACTTTTATTTTTTGCTGTTAAATGAAGATGTTTAAAACAGTTTTAGCTACATAAATATATTAAAACATTTTGAAATGTTTTAAAACTCAGTAAAATTCCTGTAGATATACTTACATTTCTTTTTATCTTGTAAGCATGCCCTAAGTCAAAGTTTTGGAGAGAGACAAGGTATAAATTGATCATACATGCATATCATTAGACAAATGTCTCAACTGACTAGTGTTTTAGGGTGTTGTAAAATAATTATAGTTGTTGTATTATTTATAGTAGTAGTCACAAATAGTAGTAATATTTCCTACCCACCTCTTCCCATAGATAAGTGGTTCTCAACCTGTGGGTCCCCAGGTATTTTGGCCTACAACTCCCAGAAATCCCAGCCAGTTTACCAGCTGTTAGGATTTCTGTGACTTGGCCAAAACATCTATGGACCCTCGGGTTGAGAACCACTGCCATAGATCAAAGCAGAGAAGAACAGCATATTACAATACAACATAGTCAGTTAAAGGCACATAATACATCCTCAGTTAAACATCAGTTAAAAGGAACATATACAATTAATGATACTATAGTTAACTTGAATGTTCAGAGCTATGTACCTAGGATTGCATCCATGCATATCTATCCTCACTCAGAGTGTGTTTCTGCCGTGGTATAAAGAGATTCAATCTGGGCATGTTGTAAAATGCACCTTAGTGCCTATTACAATTGTATTGATCCTTGCAGGCTTCAGTAAAAAATTGAAATGCCTCATTCCAAACACAGGAATGAGTGAAGCATGTTACATTAGACCTCTTTTTTCATAAATTACTATTTTATTTAGCAAAAAATAACCTAGGACTACTTGAGAAGAGAAAGTCTTACCCTTTCAACTTATGCTACTTTCCCAATCCAACCTCTCTGAGGATACTTTGGCCTTCAGCAACAAGTAAGAGGCTTAAACAAATGATTATTCAGGGGGAAATTGCATAGAAGGGAAAGGGTTTGGTTCCTTTCAGTATTTGTCATGACTCTGTTCTGTATGCAAAACAGGGAAGCACCTGTGGCTAGTGATCGGTTTTACAGATGTGCTTAAAAGCGCCTGCAACACTATTTGACCTTCAAGCCTATATTACCATACATATCATCACAATATCATTAAATAATCATGTTTATACACTTTATAAAAAAAAGAATAGGTCTAGGATGTCAGGGCTTTTTCCAAATAAACTCAGATGATTTTTGTATCATTTAAAATTGAAAATTCCAGCCAGCAATAAAGGTTTCTCGCGTATTATAGAGTCAATGTACACTGGCTACTAAATCTGCCAATGTAAATCCCATTTATGCTCCAGACTGGCCTTGGAAGCAGCCAGACACACCCAGCTGAACCTGCTGCAGCGCCACACTGATGTCCACACAGTCCAGCCAGGCCAAGGCTACTTCAGTACAGGCACCCACACAACCAGAAGGAAGGTGGAGGTGGTTTCTTATCCTTCTTCCTGGCCACATAAGTATCTCTATTGATGTCAGAATGAGGTACCCAAAATTACCAACAGCTCACACGGAGCTCTGTGACTAGCTGGGAGCAGTAGTGGCCACTTGAGCACCATTCATCCTTCTTCCCTGTGCTCATGAACACAAGGAAAGGATGATGGCACCAATGCTCCATCTGGACAGCAGACCAATCCATATCAGATTGGATCCCATTGTCCAGGTGGCCCCAATGCTGTGGGATTGTTCACAGTTTACAACAAACTTCAAAGTGTCCTCTTATCTTCCCCGAAGCAGGGCAAAGTTAGTTTAACACTGTAAAACTACACTTACTTACTTAGGCAATCCCTCATAGTTTGAGGATGATTGTCTTCCATCTTTGGTGTTTTGGGGGTGGGTTCTTAGGTGGCTGAAGAGACCTATTCTTGATCTGCATGTTCTCGGTTTCCAGGTGGATGGCGGTCCCGGTGGATGACATCGGTTTCCAGGTGGATGGCGGTCCCGGTCAGGGTTGGCTTGATGGGCCTTCCTCTTGGCATATTTCTCCCTTAAGCCCTCCATTCGTGCCTCTTTGAACTCCGCAGCACTGCTGGTCACAGCTGACCTCCAATTAGAGCACTCAAGGGCCAGGGCTTCCCAGTTGTCAGTGTCTATGCCACAGTTTTTAAGGTTGGCTTTAAGCCCATCTTTAAAACTCTTTTCCTGCCCACCAACATTACGTTTCCCATTCTTGAGTTCGGAGTAGAGTAGCTGCTTTGGGAGACGGTGATCGGGCATTCAGACAACGCGGCCAGTCCAGTGAAGTTGATGGCGTAGGAGCATCACTTCAGTGCTGGTGGCCTTTGCTTCTTCCAGCACGCTGACATTTGTCCACCTGTCTTCCCAAGAGATTTGCAGGGTTTCTCTGAAGCAACGCTGATGGAAACGCTCTAGGAGTTGAGTGTGATTTCTGTAGACTGTCCACGATTCGCAGGCATAGAGCAGGGTTGGGAGGACAATGGCTTTTATAAATAAGCACCTTGGTATCTCTACGGATGTCCCGATCATCAAACACTCTCTGCTTCATTCTGAAAAATGCTGCACTCGCAGAGCTCAGGCGGTGTTGTATTTCAGTGTTGATGTTGACTTTTGTGGAGAGGTGGCTGCCAAGGTAGCGGAAATGGTCAACGTTTTCTAATGTTACACCATTAAGCTGTATTCCTGGCATTGCAGAGGGATTGGCTGGTGCCTGTTGGAAGAGCACTTTGGTTTTCTCGATGCTCAATGAGAGGCCGAGCTTCTCATATGCTTCTGCAAAGGTGTTTAGAGTGGCTTGTAGGTCTTCTTCTGAGTGCACACAGACTACGTTGTCATCGGCATATTGGAGTTCTATAATAGATGTTGTGGTGACCTTGGTTTTGGCTTTCAGTCTGCTGAGGTTAAACAGCTTGCCATCTGTCCGATAGATGATTTCCACCCCGGTGGGAAGCTTCCCATCAACAAGGTGAAGTATCATAGCGATGAAGATGGAAAATAAGGTAGGTAAAACTACAACACCCACCAGAAGTAGGCAAATGTTGGAACAGCCAGAAATTAATTTGAAGTAAATATGTGTTTTCTTGTCCATAAATCACAGCTCAGTGGATTTCTTGGTTGATTCAGCTTTGCACATGGGGTAGAGCTATGTCCCTCAACACCATCTTTTGATGCAGCACTTTGTACTGGTAAAAGTGGTACAAAAGAGTGTGTCATCTTCTACCCCCGGCTTTGTTTAGGCCATCCAGAAGGGTGGTATATAGTATGTATGTGCCTTCAAGTGACTTATCAACTTACATTGTTCTCGTTGTTGCTGTTGTTTATTCATTCAGTCGCTTCCGACTCTTAGTGACCTCATATCCAGCCCACGCCAGAGCTCCCTGTCGGCCGTCACCACCCCCAGCTCCTTCAAGGTCAAGCCAGTCACTTCAAGGATACCATCCATCCATCTTGCCCTTGGTCGACCCCTCTTCCTTTTTCCTTCCTTTTTCTCCAGCATCATTCTCTTCTCCAAGCTTTCCTGTCTTCTCATTATGTGGCCAAAGTACTTCATTTTTGCCTCTAATATCCTTCCCTCCAGTGAGCAGTCAGGCAGTATTTCCTGGGGTATGGACTCGTTGGATCTTCTTGCAGTCCAAGGCATTCTCAGAATTTTCCTCCAATGCCACTGTTCAAATGCATCTATCTTCCTTCGCTCAGCCTTCCTTAAAGTTCAGCTCTCACATCCATAGGTTACTATGGGGAATACCATTGCTTTGACTATGCGGACCTTCGTTGCCAGTGTGATGTCTCTGCTCTTCACTATTTTATCGAGGTTGGAATTATGATGCCCTCATTAAGTTTATAGATGATAAATACTCAGAGGTAGTTTTTCCTGTTTCTTCACCTGAAATATTGCCTACACAGCAACTTCATTGGAGTCTCCCATCCAAGTATTAAAAAGAATAGGTCCTACGTAGCTTCCAAGATCAGATAAGATCTGGTTCTTGTGGGGTACTTTCAGCCTGTGATGACATATGGTACTGAAGGGCAAACAATTGTGTCCATTGACACCCAACAATCTCGCTCTTAATGGGTCAAGAAGCAATGTCCTAATGCCACTTGTTCTTGTTTGTGGTTAGCAAGATAATCTGTCAATATCCTCAAGCTGCTCTAGTCATAATGTGCTCAGTCACCATGGCAAAAGAGAAAGGATATTGGCCTATAATCTTTCTTTTCCAGAGAGTCAAAGGAGGACTCTTAATCATGGTTGCACCAGTCCTTTTCAAGGCTATATGGAACAGAATTTTCTCCTAGCTATATTAAATAAAGAGCTCATCATTTCTCCTGATTCCTTACTAATGAAGATGAAGGCAGGTCAAGCGGACCTATTCTGTTCACTGCTGTGAAGGTTAACATCTGAAATTGATCCAATATATGCAGATAAGGAAGGAACATTAATGCTTATGCGATTCCATCTTAATGAATGATGGCACTAAAGGGACAGGTGATGCACATTCAAATTATTTTATCACCAAAATGTACAAACTGTGCAAAATGTAGTCTTCTAAATCTTATATAAGACGGATATTAAAATGTCTTTCCCCTTTCATTAAAAATCCCCAAAATTTCAATTCTGCTGGGGGAGAGTTGTTTCTATCACAGATATGAAATTGCCTTTTAAATGGGCTGTACGGAATCAAATTTGTCATGGATTTTCCTCTACAATTGTTTAAGTCATCATTTTGTTGTTTAATTGCTTGAAGTTCTATATTAGAGGCAGGCATTCTCGCCAATGGGAAACAAACATTTTTGCAAACTGCCCAGAAAACCTATATTTCAAAATTCCATCTCTGACATTATAGGTGGTAAAATACTTGACTAATTCTCCAAATCCATCTATAAAACTATCTGAAATCATTGACCTACACAAGGAACCATGGCAATAGGACCATAAGTCAGTGGGCACAGATAGACACTGCCAAAGCAAGAAGAAAGAGTTTGGATAACCTGACTGTGGGACACAACAATGGGATCAATATGAAATGTATCATTCAACATTTATTTGGAATAAAAAATTTCAATCTGGAATAAAATATTTCAATTGGAATAAAATATTCCAAAACTATACGAAGAACGCAGCCTAGACACACACTGGCATAGACTTGTGGTGCCCATCAATTCTTGCACCTCTCATGGTCTGCAAGTCCCTCAGAACTATAAACCTAGAACCTTAGCATAAAATATAACCTCCACCAACTCGGTCAGATATTCTGTGCTAGCAGGACACTGAAGAGCAGTTGGAACATGGGGTGCACATCTATATAAAGTCTATCCCAAATTTTTCAGGAGACAGACCCCTATGAGATCAGAGATCTTGCAGGGTATCTAACTCTTATGAAACTTGAGTTGGGCTTTACATAGGCCTGCCCCACATGCTACACATATCATTCACCTGCGTCTATTGACCTGAGGTAAGGAAGAGTGGGTACCAGTTGCACTTGCAAGAGATGGACCCCAAAAGTATCCAGTAATCTGAGGCCCCTTCTCTTCATACCAAATGCTCAGGGTTCAGTCTGTTGCAAGCAGGCGCTTCTTGCTCTCAAAGATTAACAAACACAGAATTTAGGGATGCTTTGCCCCAAAGATAAAAACACAGCATTATAGTTGGGCCCTGTGCCCTATTCTGCACTGCAAGATCTCATGTCTGTATCCACTTCTCTCCACCCCATTTCTAAAATGTTAATTTAATTAAATGTTTTGTGATCCTGGATAAATTGAATAGTTATAGGCAGCATTCTCCTACAATGAAAAAGGTTCACACCATTCAAGTGCTTTTGCTAGAAGTCCTGCATTTGTGGAAACCCTCCATATGGAATCTACCTGATGCAAGCAGATGTGTGAAGGTGTACTATAAAGACTTGCCTCTCTTTGGGCAGTATTTTGACTGCTACCAAGTACTCGAAATTGACTTTCCAGTTGGTTGAGATAAACGGTTGATTGTTGAGAGGTTCTTCTAATATTTTATTACTTTAAATTATAGAAGTTGTATTTTGCAAACCTGTTTAATGACTTTTCTCAACTTTGAGCATATATCTAACTTGAGAATTGGATGATAAATTTCCAAATAAATAAAAACGAAGTCCTGTTGTTCTAAAAATATGTGTAGATAATCCGTTGCCTTAGTAGCAAGAGTTTATTATTATTTTTACTTTCCCTAAGGACTACTTCCCACTGTCAAAACACTTCATGATAGCCATGCCTGAGGTGCTATGTGAAATAACTGTGCACTGTTGCTTTCCTTAACTGCTAATGTGCTGGCTCTATATAAAACAAATTATCTGGCTGTAACACACAAGAAGTCTTTCGAGATTTGATGCTCCTGGGTGGCTGATGACAGGCAGGCATTTAAAAATACAAGATCCCCCTAGCCCACCCATGAATATAAACACAAACATAAGGATAGTATTTTAACAAGGTCAGTTCCAGTGAAAGCTGTTCCCTATTCCAGTATTACTAATTTCCCCGAAAATTGCTTTGTGTGCATCATTCCACATATGGAAGTCTGCTTATCCATGACCTGCAGTTGATTCTCTCCACCCACACATTATTCTCACCTGTGCCTACAACTTCTATTAATGAATATATCCAGATCAGATCACATCTAGTGCAACTTAACTGTTTTTTTGCAAGCAACAAAATTCTCTTTAATGGTTAAAAACATCATCAGTTATAAAAAGAGAAAGAGAGAGAGATGTAAGTATCCTTCTACTCAGCTAGCAAATTAATTCTAACTTTAATAAACTGGTGACAGGGGAAAATATTAACTATTGTAATATTCAAGATAATATGCTAAGGCAAATATTTTATCTGTGAAGAAGATAATCCTAATCTCAAAAATTAAATAAACCAAAATTCAGATACTTTAATTAATGCTTAATTATAATCTGTACATTCTTGGATGTTATACTTCCCTTTTTAAAAATTGCAGGATGGCCCTGTATGAGCAGAACCGATCTACATAGTTTCACCTTTCCACAGCCTCTGTCACGACCCAGGCTGCAGAGCACCAATAACCATACACAGAGGCCAGAATCTATCTAATATCTTTATTGTAGGAATATATAAAGTTAATAAAAACAAGTGTAGAAAATAGTCCAGAATTAGACCTTTCAGGAAAGGTCAGAATTAGTCCAAAAAAGCAATGTCCAATAAGAAATATTAAGGTCCAAAGTTGTAATCCAATAACCGAAACACTCACTTTGCCAAGCAAAGTGAGGGGAGATGACAAGGTCCTTTAGTCCATGAAACTTGAGCGAGGCTAGGAAATAACTTGATACTTGAAACAAGGCTTGAACGTGGAACAAGGTAACTAAGAACAAGAACAAGGTCCGTGGAATAACTTGATAAATCCGTGGAACAAGGCAAGGATTGATCCTGGGAAACAAGGCAAAGTCCGTAGATAAACAAAGGCTGGGAAGCAAGGCGAAGGCTGGATAGCAAGGCAAGGCTTGAGCAGGAGCGAGGCTTGAACCGGAGCGCGCTGTCCAGACACAACTCGCTCCGTAGGCTGACGAATTGACTCCGCGAAGTTACTACGCGGGTAAAACACCTAAATAGAGTCTAGCTTCCCGCCGAAGCAGTTCTCTGGGAATCAGAACCGAAAGCTAACTCTGAGACCAGATGTGAGACTCCCCAAAGATTCTCACGAGAAGCAGTCTTAATTGGCCACATTCTTAGCTGCAATCCTCGCACTCCTGCGCGAAGCTGAATCTAAACTTCTCTGTTGTTTACAAAACTCCCGGCGCAAGAATACGGGAGAAGTAGGCTCTGGGCTTGTTTGACATACTTCTGGGAGACAACTTTCTTGCAGGTGCAAGGTTCCCAGATCTGCCTGGGAAAGATCTGGCTGAGAGGAATCCAGTTCAGACTGGGAAGGTAAAAAACCCAAGTTTTCATCTTCATCAGGAATTACAATGTCCTGAGCAGGACTACAAGGCCCATGAGTCATCACACTATCCCCCTCCTCAAGGCCCCTCCCAAACTGGGGCCCTCTCCCCGAGGCGCGAGGTCGCGGCTTGGCGGGATAGGTCTGATGAAAGCGACGGGTTAGATCAGGAGCATGGACTGTGGAGGCGTCTTCCCAAGAGCGTTCTTCAGGGCCAAAACCCACCCAGTCAATGAGATATTGTAGGCGGCGGCGGTGAAAGCGAGAATCCAAAATGTCCTCAACCTCGAACTCCTCCTCCCCATTCATCAAAACAGGAGGGGGGGCCGGTTGGTCTGTATCAGGACGCACACCATCCGCCGGAAGGAGCAGGGAACGGTGAAACACTGGGTGAATGCGCATTGAACGCGGAAGTTGGAGTTTGAAAGTCACGGGGTTTAATTGCGCCACCACTGGATAGGGGCCAATGAAACGGGCATCTAACTTCCGGCAAGGGCGGTGGGAGGGCAGAAAGCGAGTGGACAGGAAAACCCGATCTCCTACCTTGATTTCGGGGCCCGGCTGGCGATGTTTGTCAGCGTGGCGTTTATAGTCCTCCTTGGCTTGGTCCAGTTGCTGGAGCAAAAGTTGTTGCACCGCTGTGAGTTCCTGCAGCCAATCCTCTGCTGCGGGAACCTCTGAAGTTTCAATGACAGGGGGAAAGAAACGTGGATGGAAGCCGTAGTTTGCAAAGAACGGCGTTTCTTTTGTAGAAGCTTGAACTCCATTGTTGTAGGCAAACTCAGACAGTGGTAACAGAGAAGCCCAATTGTCCTGTTGATAGTTTACATAACTGCTCCAAAGTGGCATTGGTGCGCTCCGTTTGCCCATCTGTTTGGGGATGATGAGCTGAAGATAAGCGAGAGTCTATGCCCAATAGTTTTTGTAGTGCCTTCCAAAAACGAGAGGTGAATTGAGATCCACGGTCTGTGACTAAACTCTTGGGCAATCCATGTAGTCTGAAGACATGTTGAAGAAATAAATCCGCAGTTTCCTTGGCCGTGGGGAGGCCTTCGCAGGGAATGAAATGGGCTAACTTGGTGAATAGGTCCACCACCACTAAGATCGTGGTGAACCCACAGGAAGGTGGTAGGTCAGTGATGAAATCCGCGGAAATTATTTCCCATGGGCGAGATGGGGTAGGAAGGGGGTGTAAAAGCCCTGAGGGCTTCTCCCTTCGTATCTTGGAGCGCTGGCATACTGGGCAGGTGTTGACATATTTTTCCACATCCTTGCGGATCTTGGGCCACCAAAAATCCCTTAGGATCAGATGCATAGTTTTAAATAGTCCGAAGTGTCCTGCTGGTTTGCAGTCATGACACAGACGAAGCGCCTTTTCCCTGCCCGGTCCGGGTGGGATATAGACATGATTTCTATAGCAGAGCAGCCCATCTTTAAGCGAAAAGGGAAAATGCAGACCTTGGCGAAGTTGGTCCTGCGCCCAGGCATCTGCTTGCTGACTAGCCCTGATTTCTTGAGCACAGATGGGTCCTGGAGTAGGGGAAGTTGAACCAATGGGAATGGATTTGGTGTTCCCCACCGTGAGCGTGGCAAAGTTCTCAGGTTGTAGCAGTTGGGATTCAAAGGTCTCCTTGCGTCCTGCAGCGTATTCCGGTTTACGTGACAGGGCGTCTGCTTGCTTGGTTTGGGCTGGGGTCACATAATGGATCTGGAAGTTGAAACGTTCAAAGAATAAAGCCCAACGTTGCTGCCTCTGATTTAGTTTGCGGGCAGTTCTTAGATGTTCTAGATTACGATGATCAGTGTGGACTTCAATGGGAAATTTGGCCCCTTCTAGCCAATGTCTCCAAGTTTCAAAGGCTGCCTTTATGGCCAGTAGTTCTTTTTCCCAAATGGTGTAATTCCTCTCTGGTGTGGTTAGTTGACGAGAATAAAAGGCACAGGGGTGGAGGTGATCTCCCACCGGTTGTAAGAGTACAGCCCCAATTGCCACATCAGAGGCGTCCGCTTGCACCACAAAAGGGGTTCCAGGATTTGGGTGCTGTAGAATTGGCTGGGAGGTGAATAGTTTCTTTAGTTGCTGGAACCCTTTCTCTGCTTGATCAGTCCAGCGGAAAGGCTGCTTTCCACGGATGCAGCTAGTGATGGGGTCGGACCAGCGGGCAAAATCTGGAATGAACTTGCGGTAGTAGTTCGCGAACCCCAAGAAACGCTGCACCTCTTTCTTGTTAGTTGGCGCCCGCCATTCCAATACTGCTGAAACTTTGGCTGGATCCATGGAAAGCCCTAGAGGCGAGATGCGGTAACCAAGGAAATCTACCTCTTGTAGATCAAAAGCGCATTTTTCCAGCTTGGCATAAAGTCCATGATCCCGCAATCGTTGTAACACCATTTTGACGTGGTTCTCATGTTCTGATTGTGATCTGGAAAACACCAAAAAATCGTCCAGGTAGATTATCAAGAACCTGTCTAGATAGTCCTGAAAAATGTCATTGACAAAATGCTGGAACGTTGCGGGGGCTCCGCATAAACCGAAATTCATAACTCGGGACTCAAATAATCCGAATTTGGTCTGGAAGGCGGTCTTCCACTCGTCCCCTTCCCTGATGCGAACTAAGTTGTAAGCCCCCCGAAGATCCAGCTTGGTGTAAACCTTGGCTCCTCGAAGCCGATCCAGTAGATCCGAGATTAAAGGCAGGGGATAGCTGTTCCGCTTGGTGATATTGTTCAATGCTCTGTAGTCCACCACCAAGCGTAGTTCCCCTGACTTCTTCTTCACAAACATCACTGGGGAGGCGGCTGGGGATTGAGAGGGTCTGATGAATCCCTTGCGAAGGTTTGTCTCTAGGAATTCCCTGAGAGCTTCTTGCTCTGGTTCAGTCAGGGAGTAGAGATGCCCTCGCGGGATCGGGGCCCCCTCCACCAAGTCAATGGCACAGTCATAAGGTCTATGTGGGGGTAATTTTTCGGCTTCTTTCTCATTGAATACATCCCAATACTCGGAGTACTTCTTTGGCAAGGTGATGATGGGCTCGGTGTCTGTGGCATGGCATACCTTGGCTACGAGGCAATGGTTTTGGCAGTACGGTGAAGCAAACTGCAGTTCTCTGTTGGACCAGGAGATGTTAGGGTCGTGGAGAGTCAGCCATGGAATTCCCAAAATCACAGGGAAATGGGGAACCTCGGTAACAAAGAAGGAAATCTCTTCCATATGTTCCCTTATCCACATCCTGGTGGGTTCCGACCACTGACTTACGGGGCCCGTCTTGAGGGGACGGCCGTCTATGGCTTGCACCACACGGGCATTCTTGAAATCATGATATTGTAATCCCAGAGAGTCGGCATACTCTCTATCGATGAAATTGTTGGTAGCTCCAGAGTCTATCATGGCGTGGATCATGACGGGTCCCCTTTTTGCTGACCATAATGTGACCACGAGAAGGAACAGGACCCCGGTTGGCGGCTCTTGGATGGATTTTTTGACCGGGTTGGCGAGCCCCTCTACACCCGGTCGTTGGCTTCCCCCGCCGGCTGTGTGCCAGTCGGCTCAGACGCCTTCGTCTCCGTGGAGGACGCCGCCGCAAGACGGGCGGCAGGCTTCCCTTTGGCTGGGCACTCTCTGGCGAAGTGGCCCCCGTTCCCGCAGTACCAGCAGAGGTTTAAGCGTTGACGACGGGCCTTCTCGGCGGCATCTAGTCTGGGACGCACATTGCCCAACTGCATCGGCACCTCCTCGCCTCCTCTGGGGTATGGGGTTGGCGGTGGGGGTCTCCACACCGGACGTGGCTGAACGCTGGCGGGAGCGGGGGGTTTTGCCCCGGCTCTACTGCCCTGGCCTCGAACCCACTGTTTCCTGTTGGCAATCATGACTTCAGCCCGTAAACATTGATCAATGAGTGCCTCGAGGGTCTGGGGAGGATCCACCTTGGAGATTTCTTCCAGCATTTCAATGTTGAGACCCTCCCGGAATTGTCCCCTGAGGGCTACATCGTTCCAGCCGGTGTTGTGGGCCAGCACTCGGAACTCGGCTATATACTGAGACATAGGTCTGTCTCCTTGGAAAAGGCGACGGAGTTTGTGACCGGCTGCCTCCAAATTGTCCTCGATTCCCCAAGTCTCCTTGAGGTGGTCCAAGAAGTGTTGCGCTGATCTTAGGTGTGGAGAGGCTTGGTCGAACAGTGCCGTCGCCCAGCTGGCCGCTGGCCCGTCTAGAAGACTGTAAACCCATGCCACTTTGATGTCTTCTTGGGGAAACTCGGCAGCACGGGCCTCCAGATAAGCTTGACATTGGCGACGGAAGACATGAACCTTAGAAGCTTCTCCAGTAAACTTGGTTGGCAACGCCATGGCCGGAAGACGAACTCCGCGTTCCTTCAAACCCCTTATTTCTCCATCCTGTGCATTGAGCTTATCACGGATTCGGTCCACCTCTTCCTTGTCGATGGTGTAGGTAATCGGCTGGCCGCTCGGCCCAGGTACGGATCCGGTAGACATTCTGACCGAGGTTAATTGGTGCTTAGGGTGGCGGAGTCAAACTGTCGCGACCCAGGCTGCAGAGCACCAATAACCATACACAGAGGCCAGAATCTATCTAATATCTTTATTGTAGGAATATATAAAGTTAATAAAAACAAGTGTAGAAAATAGTCCAGAATTAGACCTTTCAGGAAAGGTCAGAATTAGTCCAAAAAAGCAATGTCCAATAAGAAATATTAAGGTCCAAAGTTGTAATCCAATAACCGAAACACTCACTTTGCCAAGCAAAGTGAGGGGAGATGACAAGGTCCTTTAGTCCATGAAACTTGAGCGAGGCTAGGAAATAACTTGATACTTGAAACAAGGCTTGAACGTGGAACAAGGTAACTAAGAACAAGAACAAGGTCCGTGGAATAACTTGATAAATCCGTGGAACAAGGCAAGGATTGATCCTGGGAAACAAGGCAAAGTCCGTAGATAAACAAAGGCTGGGAAGCAAGGCGAAGGCTGGATAGCAAGGCAAGGCTTGAGCAGGAGCGAGGCTTGAACCGGAGCGCGCTGTCCAGACACAACTCGCTCCGTAGGCTGACGAATTGACTCCGCGAAGTTACTACGCGGGTAAAACACCTAAATAGAGTCTAGCTTCCCGCCGAAGCAGTTCTCTGGGAATCAGAACCGAAAGCTAACTCTGAGACCAGATGTGAGACTCCCCAAAGATTCTCACGAGAAGCAGTCTTAATTGGCCACATTCTTAGCTGCAATCCTCGCACTCCTGCGCGAAGCTGAATCTAAACTTCTCTGTTGTTTACAAAACTCCCGGCGCAAGAATACGGGAGAAGTAGGCTCTGGGCTTGTTTGACATACTTCTGGGAGACAACTTTCTTGCAGGTGCAAGGTTCCCAGATCTGCCTGGGAAAGATCTGGCTGAGAGGAATCCAGTTCAGACTGGGAAGGTAAAAAACCCAAGTTTTCATCTTCATCAGGAATTACAATGTCCTGAGCAGGACTACAAGGCCCATGAGTCATCACAGCCTCATATATTCATTTAGTGCAACCTTCCTAATGCCGTGACCTCTTAATACAGTTCCTCATGTTGTGGTGACCCCCAACCATAAAATTATTTCTGCTGCTACTTCATAAGTGTAGTTTTGCTACTATTATGAATCATAATGTAAATATCAGATATGCAAGATGTATTTTCATTCACTGGATTACATTTGGCACAAATACCCGATGCGCCCAAATTTAAATACTGGCAGGGTTGCGGCAGGGAATGCTTTTGTAATTTGGGAGTTGTAGTTGCTGGGATTTATAGTTCACCTACAAGTAAAGAGCATTCTGAACTCCACCAACGATGGAACTGAACCAAACTTGACACACAGAACTCCCATGACCAACAGAAAATGCTGGAAGGGGTTGGTGGGCGTTGACCTTGAGTTTTGGAGTTGTAGTTCATCTACATCAAGAGAGCACTGTGGACTCAAACAATGATGGACCTGGACCAAACTTGGCACAAATACTCAATATGCCCAAATGTTAAAACTGGTGGATTTTGGGGAAAATAGATCTTGACATTTGGAAGTTGTAGTTGCTGGGATTTATAGTTCACATACAATCAAAGAGCCCCTTGAACCCCAACAACGATAGAATTGTGCCTAACTTCCCACACAGAACCCCCACGACCAACAGAAAATATTGGTCTTTGGCCACCCCTCTGACTCCCCCTCCTGACCCCCCCCCACTGGGTCCCGACCCCCCCCCCCCCCGGGTCCTGACCCCCAGGTTGAGAAATGCTGATTTAGGGACTCTTGTACAACTTACATTCTCTTCTCAATACCTCCATCATTCATCCCATTGAAAGTAATAAGATCACTGTTATCCATAGTTTCACATATCTATGCAAAGCATATCTGCATGAATATGAGGGCTGTACTGTATCATTTAATTGTCTTTTATTTCCACACTGACAGCTCAAAAGTATCTAATGGGTGCATCTTATTCTGGTATACTTGAGCTACACAGAACTGGAAAGAATCCCCATTTCCATCACCATCTGTCATTTCCACTTTTAAGTGGCTTACAAGTTAGTTACAATTTAGTCCTGTAGAAATCCGTGGGATTTGCCTCCAAGTAGTATGCTCATGTTTCCAGGCAAATAGATTTAAGTCAGAAGGCACTGACAAAGTAGAAGGATGAAGTTGGAGTGAAGTCTAAATTGGAAAACTCGGATGGGTTTGGCTTTCTTCAGGGAGACACTCAGAGCGAAAACATTTAACATATGGTAGATATTTGTAACATCAAGATTTTTGACTCATGGCAGCATTCCAGATAAAGAAAGCAGATGTTTCACAATAATCCAAACATAAACATGTATCCGTGCAACATTTGTCCTTCTGAACGTAGCTGATGGCCAAGCAGATGAGTCATGGTTATGAAAGTATAGTTGTGATAAGATTATGACTTCCATACCTCTAATGCTGATTATCCTCCCAATGACAGAGGAAAAAATATATAGGAATAAAGATCTTGAGAAGCCAGGGAGAACTCATATAGGAAGCAGTAATGAGAGTGTGAAATAGGTTTTCAGGAGAAGAACAAGCACACAACTCCTAGATGTTAAGGGATGCTTTCCTTCCATAAACACCCACAATTTGACCTCTGCCTTCCAAATATAGGAAAATATTTTTGCTCTCTCTGTGTTACACATTGGAAGCAATTTCATAACTTAGACTTTCAGCAGTAATTTAGTTGTTGATGCAAGGAAAGCGGCCACTGGTGAGCAAATATAGCACAAAGGTTGAATCTATATGCTAACAATATTATTGACCTCATATCATTTGGAGCAGAAAGCAGAGGACACATCATCTTCTTTCTGTAGTATGTAGTTCCTTTCCATTTTAAAGAAAAACAGATATTAATTCCTATCAAAAGCAAGATGCTTTGTCTGTTGCTACAGAAATCCTTCGTATTCACATGGGCAAGTGTATTCCCCGCCTATTTGTATTTTTTATTTTAAAAAATGGAAACTTCGCAATTGCTGAAGTTGTTATATTATCATTATTATTATTATGACATTTGTCAGATATTTGATATGTATACTTAGATAACCAATTTTAAAATTAAAGCCCAATTACATACTTGAAAAATTTCCCAGGGCTTTGAGGAAGACTGTCCCTGGTATTTCCAATTATGTGTAATATAAAAGAGACAATGATTTTTTTTACAATTTCCTATACTTATACCCCGCCCTTCTCACCCCCAAAGGGGGACTCAGGGCGGCTTACAAACTATGGCAATAATGCAATTCCAGATTCAGACAACAATCTCAGTAAAACGCAATATTATGAAACTGTAAAAACATATACATATCAATTAAAATAGTCTTTCTAACTATTAAAACATATCAAACATATCACAACTCAAAATTAACATGCTATGTTAAAATTGGGAAATCTCAGGTCTAAAAAAGGAGAAAATATAGCTATAGCAAACTGGTAGTATATCAAAATTGTGCAATTCCTGAAGAATAAATAATTATTAAAAATTACCATAAATGTTTCATGCAAGAAGATTCATGGCAAGAAAAGGAGCATTGAGGCACATTTCGAGACCGCCCACAAGAACAACCACTCTTTTAACGTCACTACAATGATCTAACATGGGGGAATCCGACAGTTCCCATCCCACATTAAAAGAAGTACTTTTAGCCGTTTCCGTGCAAATTGGGAGCTCTGATTGCACCCCAACTTCAAAAATGTCAGTTTCTACACATTTTAAAAACATTCTACAGACGGAGACGCATGGGGAACCGCCATATCTTGCGTTGTTTGTTGGGCTCAGTGAGACTCCGTCTTTAAAATGTTTTTAAAGTGTGTAGAAATTGGGGGAATCTTGCATCTGATTAGGTCCATAATCCAGCAACCAAGGGCCCTCAAAGTTCAAAAGGACCAGGATTTTTTACTGACTTTTCCTCAAGGGCCTCAGGTGCTATTGAGTATAGATAATGTGCCTGCCCAGTTAGCACAGCAGCCACAGAAATGTGACAAATCCTTTCAGGCATTCAATTCTCAAGAAATTCTCACTGTGGAATTAATGCAATTTAACAACATATTGACTGTCATGACCCAATGCTATATAATTCTGGGATTTGTAGTTTGATAAGGTACCAGCACTATTTAGTAGAGGGCTCGTCCCCATGTAAGCCGCCCAAGTCCCTTCAGGAAGATGGAGGAGGGGTACAAAAATATGTGTAGTTGTTGCTATTATTATTATTATTATTATTATTATTATTATTATTATTATTATTATTATTATTATAGAGAAGTCTAAAGACCTATACTATAACTCCCATGAACACCTCTCTAGCATTTTTAAGTCATCCAACACAACTCTAAGGCCAACTTCCAGAAGAAGCACATCATAAAATTGCACTGAAGGACTTAGAAAATGCCTAGCAATAACATTTTTTTCGGAAGTGAGTACGTTAAACAGCAGGTTCCGGTCTTCTGAATAGGGGACATCATACTGTACTAGTTCTTCTTCTTTTGTTTTGGTTTTTTTTTTTACTTGAAAAATAATTTATACTTGTGCTGACACATTCATATGAATGGGAACATCTGAACATCTCTTATCAAAAGTCACTGCAGTTTCATATATACTCCAGTGATAAATGTGAATAGAGAAGGAAAATCTATTATTACTTTTCTGAAAAGATACTGAAACTAAGCATTAAATAATTGCATTTATTACTTATAATATGTTCACATTTTAGAGATGTTAAAGACAAATCTAGGTTATTGCAGAAAGCAAGTCATGTCTGCCAATGGTAAATATGGTGACAACTATAAGACAGTGATAATTGCCCCGCACATTATAAGTTTATTTCCATGATTCTTTGAATCTAATCATTGAACCTAAGATCATGGCCCACGATCATGCCATGCAGCCTTGCAGGGAGGCATAGCAGGATTTTCAGCATTATAGGAACATAATGAGTTATTTCATACCAGGCAAGATTATTTGTATATCAAACACACTATTTTCTACTCTGGCTGTGGTTTGCTACTTGGGATCCTTGTGAGTGGACAATCCGGGGACTGAATGTAAAAGCTACTACAGGCAAAACATTTGCTCTGCCTTAGAGCGATGTGCCTTCAAATTACATGATGACTTAGGGTGAGTCCATGAATTTCATAGGGTTTGCTTAGGCAAGGAATACCAGAAGTGATTTTTCCATTTAATTCCTCTTAAATATAGCACCATTTATTTATTTATTTATTTATTTATTTATTTATTTATTTTTGTCGTGTCAGATGTTGTGTCAGGATCCACAGTGGTGCAATGGGTTAAACCCTTGTGCCAGCTGGACTGCTGACCTGATAGTAGGTTTGCTTATCTGAAGGTTGCCCATGAGATGGGTGAGCTCCCATCTGTCAGCTCTAGCTTACGGGGACATGAGAGTAGCCTCCCAGCAGGAAGGTAACACATCTGGGCGTTCCCTGGGTAATGTCTCTGTAGATGGCCAATTCTCTCACACCAGAAGCGACTTGCAGTATGTTTGCAAATCACTTCTGTCACGATTTTAAAAAACGCCTTTTATTCATTTGTGGTCACCCATCCAAGTGTTAATCAGGGCTGATCTTTCTAAACTCCTAAGATTTGATTCCTTAAAGGTACTATTTAGGCCCTGACAAAGAGCCATAATTTCACTCAAAAATTCTGGGGATAAATGGGGCAAGCAGCAATAAAAAGGAGAAATAAAGAATGAGAAAGGCAAGAGGAAAAAAGATAATGATAGCTCTCATTGCTTCATGCGAGACAAAGAATAAATTGCATGAGGTGCAGTTCAAGTAGAATATTTTGACCACGTAACCACAGTGCTGCCACTGAAAAAATAAGACATATTTCTATTGAGATGTTTCCAGTGCAGTTACACTTGGTAATGATATATGATATCATTCTAAATAGTTATGCCAGCAGCTAGATTTAAATTAATCATTGTCACACTGCTATAACTTCATTCCAGGGATTATCATCATTCTAGAAAGCGATTGCCGCTGACACTGAAAAGCCTTAAAGACTGAAGACTAGACTGTTTAGTGATTGGCATAATTTATAAGCAGTGATGCTGAATAATTCATTTTAAAATGACATGCTGATAATATATGGCTGCAGCTAAGAGGACCAAGTAGAACTCAATTTACAAAACCAGGGTCAAAGATGTTTTAGCATCCTATGCTGTTGTTTAATAGACAACACAGAAGAGAAAGCAAGCCTTGAGGATAATATCAAGAATGCAATGGTCTCTTTCAAATATAATACCATGCAGTGAATTTTAGACACATGGAGTTTGATACAAGAAAGAGAAAAATGGCAGCAATCTTTGGTGTAATGTTTCACAAAAATTCAAACACATTTTATATTGTTTTATTTTTTTATTTACTATATTTATATCCCACTCCTCTCACCTCAAAGGGGACTTCGAGCAACTTACAGTATGGCAATATTCAATGCCGCATATATGACAAGTAAAATACAATATGTAACATACATATATTATAGAGCTGCTAGACTACTATCTTTTTTTTGGCAAATAATATCCATACTAATTTGATCAAACCTATAAAACGATTGATTTGAAAGAATTCTGTAATATGTTACAAGATTTCTTGAACATGAACTAGTCCGCTTGGATGATAACCTAGGAAAGTGAAAATAATAAAGTATCTAGCATGACCATACAAAATCTATTGTACCATATTGCTCACTAATTAAGAATAGTGAGTAAATTAGTCAATAACAAAGGAAGCAGGTTTCTAGGTTGTTTGCATATTTTGGATCAGACTTTTAAAGCAAAGGCCAAAGGGCAAACACTTTGATTAGCGTACCAAAGTTATATGTGATATTAAATGCAATAGTACTTAATTTTGTATTTCCTGCATTCCTGCAACACTGTACCATAAATATCATTATTGGTTTCCCATCTGATGACTGTGAAAAGGACTATAACTGTGAGTTGCCTTGAGGAGGAAAACAGGAAAAGTCTGTTGCCATAAAAAGCCAAGGTTTGACAGTGACAAGTGGTGGGAAACAACTGTGTTGTTCATACTTTCTAACTGTCCCAATTTGGCACAGAGTGCCAATTAATCCTCCGCTGTCCCACTTTTTCAGATGCTTTTACATTTTCCATGTTTTTCTCCCTTCTCACATTTCCCCCCTTCATCCTCAGCTTACTTCAGTTGCTGCAAACTGAGTTCAAACTGCAAACGTAATTTTGAATTCAGTTAACTCAGCAAGGAGAGAGAACTATTTCCCTTCCTAGTAGGCTTAGGAAAACGCAAACTGCTGCTACCTATCCTAGCTTGTGTGTTCCTCTGCATTAATAATCTTGACTACTTTCTGATATTTTTTAGTTATATGTATCCCCATTTTAATCTGGAAAATGTTGGCGAGTTTATGTTCTCTGATAGGTCTGAATTTTGCAAAACAGTAGTGGTCTAGAGATTTTGGGAATCACTACTGATGGGTCTCATGAACTTCATATGGCCCACAGGTCACACTTTGCACACACTACCTTGAGGAAGTATCTTGTCTAGGATTTAGATTTTGCAAAGTAAAATCTAAATCCTTTTAATCAAGGGAATGTTTTGAAAAGGCAAAGACGCCCTTGCAAGTCAGGAAGAAGAAAAATATATATTCATTAATCTTATGAAAGCATTTTTCCCTGAAATATTTGTTAAACTCTCCTACAGATATATAGGCATTAACCCTTTGCAAGCTTTTGCAATCCTTATGTACCTATATATCTCTATCTATCTACTTATCTATCTATCTATATTAATTTTATATATGAATTTTCCCCTCATATGTTTGCAGGTCTTTGCAAATCCTATATACATATAGATCCATGCACCTGTATATCTGTAGCCATACATATACATTATTTTTATATATGAATTTACCCTCATATGTTTGCAAGTCTCTGCAAATCCTATATAGATATAATTATCTATATAAAGAGAGATGTCTGGATAGATATGAATATATATGAATATATATATATATACACACACACACATATATATATACACACACATACATATACATATATGGCTTGCAAATATTGTAGGGGAAATAGAGAGAGAGAGAGGATTTGCAAACGTTTCAGGGGAAAATGCATATGTGAAATTAGTATCTATAATTATAGATCTATATCTAGCTCTGCATTGTTTATATAAGCATTGAATGTTCACCTGTTACTATGTTGGTAGCTGGACCTGAGTCCCCATGGGGAGATAGTGTGGGATCCAAATGAAGTTATTATTATTATTATTATTATTATT
The DNA here is from genome assembly GCF_035594765.1 of Anolis carolinensis. Classification (NCBI taxonomy): domain Eukaryota; kingdom Metazoa; phylum Chordata; class Lepidosauria; order Squamata; family Anolidae; genus Anolis; species Anolis carolinensis. The sequence goes on from NC_085845.1 coordinate 152,056,732, forward strand.
ATTATTATTATTATTATTATTATTATTAGGTTATTGTTGATACCATATTGTTTTTGTTGCCCCTACTTTTCCACTTATAGAGCTAGTTTATTGTTTTTCTTTGAAATACAGTAAATATTCAAAAATATTTTTATTTTGAAATTTACCAGTAGCTGCTGCATTTCCCACCCTTGGCTTATACTTGAGTCAATAAATTATCCCAGTTTTTTGTGGTAAAATTAGGTGGCTTGGCTTATATTTGGGTCGGCTTATACTCAAGTATATATGGTAATAGTTACATTCTTTTTTACTATGCCCAAGGGAGCAAAGTATACACAACGACCCTTTTTATTGGGATAGGGATTATTTCCTAACACTTTCCTGTTAGTAATTACTTTTTAAACTGTTTTAATAATAGTAAAACAATATACCAGTCAATAAGTGTGAACAACCACGCTGGCACTTCACAACTGCCATTTTCAAATGCTTGAAAGCAGATGCATCTGCTACAGTGAGCTTTCAATACCTTCTTTTTTAGTCCGTACAAGGAAGATAATTAATAGCAGGCCAAGCACCCAAAGGAAAAATGGTAAAATACTGATATAAAAAAGAGTAGCAGATGCCAATGGCAAAGGCTGCATTTTTGCAAGCATACTGAGTATGGTATAAAAGTCTACTAGTTTAAAGGTGTCATTAAAGGAGCCAAAATAAGGTGTGCTCCATGGTTAGTCATTTGTTTCAAGCATCATGTGTTATTGTGTTCTGTTAGTGTGTGTGTAAAGTGCAGCAGCATTAGTCTACATGCAGTCCCCTTTCTAAGGTATATTAAATGTTTAAAACACATGTGAAGGAAAATTTCAGCTTAAGAGATAAAGCCTGCTGCTCCTAAACTTCTTGTATATGATGAAAATTAAAAACAAAAGATGTTCCACTTTAGAACAACACAAAATGAACTGCTCCTCGTGGTGGGACATGAAGGACGGCCCACTCCCAACCGATCCTAATTATGGGGGAGGCCCACAGAAATTGAACATAAACTTCTTGTCATTAAATCAAATCCACTATTAAGGTAGGAAGTACAGTAGAAGCTGTGATCGAGGTGACCCCCCCCCCCAGGACTTTGTAAAAGATAGTTCAAAAATCAAGACTTTATGTTCTATATTTCATAATTTATAGTAGAAGGTGATTGAGACTTTTTACTGGAGTTTACTGTGGATTATCCCTGCACTCTGAGGCAAGAGATAACAACTTCATGAATTGTAAAATCATGCTGCTAAAACTCCACTTTTATGAATTTCCATGCTGGGTTCTCCAGATGTTATGAACTTCGTTCTTATCAAATATTTTCAATTGTTTATATCATTCATGATTCCCCTTTATGCAATGTAACTCACTTTTATGGATTCTCCCTTATTTCCATGAAATCTATCTATCTGCCTATATGTATTTGTACTCTTTGGGATCCCCAGAAAATATGTATTTTTCCCAGCATGGTTTATATTCCAACTTTATTTTATTTTTCATTTTATTTCATATAATTGTCAAATCATGAAATCAAATAGGAAATATTTTGAACTCAACCTGAACCCCAGAACTTATCCCATTTCCTATGACCCAGGCTTCCTTTCCCAAAAACAAAAGGACAATCTGCCACCGCTAAATCCAATCAAATTCAAATTGCATGGACAATATAGGGCTTGAGTCGCCGAATTTGGAGTTTGCTGACCTAAAGGTGATTCGCCCCAAGGCAAACATTGTCATATCTCACCCAAAGGAAAAACCAGGACACCTCAGGAAGGCGACCTGCAGAGCCTGTCAATATGGCTCATCACCACCCATCTTTGCTTCCATCTCTGACACCCCAAGGCATATCTAAAATCTGTATACGTGACAGAAACCCGGACACCCTTGATTGCTGCCATTAATAAATTAAGCACCCTTTAGAAATCGGTCTAGCAGGACTTAATCCGCTAGTTCCTGTCCCGTCACCTCATTGTTTCGATAACTCCCGCCTTCTCTTTCCTGATTGGCCCGAGTAGAGACAAAAGGCAGCTTCCTATTGGGCCAACGGAGCAAGGCGGGAAACGAAAGCCCGCCTCGTTCAACCTTCTAGCCTATCAACGATCAGATGGGCGGGGAAGCAGGGCGGGAAATTCAAAGGGTTGTCAGACTGAAATTTTGTATAAGTATGGCTTTATTTTGATTGTATGGTACCCTAGTAGACCGAATGATCGCTACTAGAGTCCTCTTCAGCTGAATTGCTCAATAAAGACTCCTTGGCGGATTTTCCATCAACTTTGGCGGACCTTCTTCATTTCGGCTTCAGGTTGTATTGCAGCTCGTAATTCTCCTTTTGGCTTCGCCAAGGTCCGTTCTCTCAGGACCGGATCGGGTCTCTCCTTAAGGGCCCGATCCCCTAAAACGCGGTCGACAACAAAGCTAGTGTGACAAGTCATATGGATTCTATCTGATGATCCTGCCAATAGTCTTGATACCATATATTAGATTAGCTGCTTCCTCCTGTTGTCTTTGAGTGCAATCCCATGTGGGATAGGCAATATCTATCTACACAGGCAACGTAACCCATACTCACCGTGAGTTCAATCCTGCCTGTCCCCACATTATTGCAGTTCCAGTAGATAGCAAAAGTAATTAAAGGTTTTCTGCTGATGTTAACTCTAGTCGTGTCTGACTCTGGGGATTGGTGCTCATCTCCATTTCTAAGATGAAGAGCCAGCATTGTCCATAGACACCTCCAAGGTCATGTGACCGGCTTGACTGCATGGAGCACTATTACCTTCCCGCTGAGGCAGTACCTATTGATCTATGCACATTTGCATGTTTTCAAACTGCTAGGTTGGCGGAAGCTGGGGCTAACAGCGGGAGCTCATCCCATCCCAGGATTCAAACCGCCAGTCTTTCAGTCAGCAAGTTTAGCAGCTCAGTGGTTTAACTGGCTGTGCCGCCAGGGACTCCAGTAGGTAAATGGGCTTAATCCAGTTTAGCTCCACATTAAGAAGTCAGAGGCTGCTCAGGGGTTGGCCCGAAACTTCCAAATTGTCCCTAGAATTTGATAAATTGTTGACAATTTTTTCTTTCTTTCCCAGCATGCTAAAAGAGTGGAATTAATTAAACTATTTTAATTAATTAATTAGGGTAAATTAGATTAAAAACAAGGAAGTTCTAGAATTCAGTTTGGGATTTCCAGTTATTCACTAACTCCTCTAGTGAAACCCTCTTAAATATGGAACATGTTTAGCAATAATCTTTTCCCATCATGTTTAATTTAAAAACAAATCAATAGACTAGAGCAATAGTACTGAATACATGGTAACATATGCCCAATTTGTCCCCATTCATTTGGATCAGTATGGACTCAGAGTTCCTTCATGCTGAGTAGCGTTTCCAAAAGGTCAGTTTTAACATTCACAAACAGACAGACATAAGCTGAATTGTCTAACAGCATTCATTATTTATCATTCACACTCTGATGATAGCTGAGCACATAGTTTTATAGAATAACAAATATGTTTCCATGTTGCAAATTTGATGCTCACAAGTGAATGGTTGTGTCAACTCCTTTTGGCACATCTGTATTTTTGAGGTCCCTGCTACAGCAAGAGACTTGCCATCATATCAGCAAGTAACTTAATTAGTCATGAATCTGCATTTCTGGATGTCACTTCAATTCTGTCCTTCAAACCAGCAAATTAGTCAAGAGACCAAAATATTATAAAGAAGAAGGAACTCTTCATTGAAAGATAAAGATGACCTCTGGTTCTGAAATAGAAAAGTCAAGATAATCAAGCTGTCCATATGCCAGAGGATACATGCCTTGTCATTTCCTCACCAGCTTGTTTAGGCTGTATGTCATTGTATCTAGCATATGTTCAAAGATTATGGCTTACTTCCTAACCTGGCACTTTCCCTTAAAACTTGCAAAGACATGGCAAAAATGACTTGCAAAATAACTGTGTCATTGTTGGGTTTCATATTTTGCTTCCAGGATAAATATTTGAAAAGCATTAGTCAAAAACCTACTATTGGTATGAAAAAGGATCTGCTCATCAAACATGCAGTATGATCACATAGCATTGAACATAACATTGATAATAATTTTTGACAACATGCTATCACTTCATGATTCTGGTATTGGGAACTTCATGTTTATGACACAAAGAGCCCTTCACTGTAAAACTGAGAGGAATCACTCGTATTTTACAACACATGCATGAGTGGTATACACAATTTTTTCCTCTGATTTTTTTGTCAGGTTGCAGCTTACAAACTCAAAATTTACTAAAGAAAGGTGTGCAATCCTGTGTTTTCCTGTTACCGAGCCATCATGTCCACTGGCTTAAACCGGTCTATGGAATGAATTGTGTTGCGCTCTCCTTAAAGCATCTAGTAAAAAATCTAAATTGCCTCCAAAAGCTGAAATGTTTAAAACATTTCATATACCAGCACCATCATAATTTTATGTGCACTGTTTTCTTTGTAGTGCTCTTACATTTGAACACAATACATTCTGGATATAAGTGAAAGGCAAACAATTATGTTGGTGAGATCAAAGTGTTAAAAAATAAAATAAAAAACATTTTAAATCAAATAAAATAGTAATATACATGCTGGGATCCACTTGTATAAGAGGAGAAAGAAATATGTTCAATCAGATTCTTGGCTGCAGAAAGAAATAAAAACTTTTAATTGCTTCTTTATCATGTGTAGAATTCAGAATTTTCAAGTGAAAAACCATAGGGTACAGCTATGTAATATGGCAAAACTTTGCTACTGTTTTGAAATTGCCTCCTGGAATATCTTGAAACAAGGTAGTTCCCTTACCTCTGTGACTTTAGCCTGAAAGAGGGTGGGTTCACTTTCCATGGGCAAGTGAAAGAAAGTTGTGGGTGGTTTGCCATGAGCAAGTGAAAGTACCTTGTGGGTGATGTGATGACATTTCCCAAGTAGATGTGTGGGCATGGTTGGCTGTCCTCCTGCAGATAAGTAACTGTTTGAAATTAGGAGACTCTCTGTAGTCAGGT